>NC_087206.1:62235358-62275358 GCF_015104395.2 Macrobrachium nipponense | reverse complement strand
TGACTTCCCCATCCAGATTGAAGGCTTGTAGTAATAGTAAGTATACTGGACAGTTAAACAGACACACACGCAATATATATATATATTGTATGTAAAAAAAAAATAAACACCTTCACTTTGTTTATTGTTTAGTTTTGTTATAAAAGTCAAGGGTAGGCTCCACTTTGGGGGGTGCCGATCGTAAAAAATATTTGCCAAAAATACAGCTATTCAAGACAGGCTAATGAAATTTTCAGGCATTATTAGCACTATAATGATGCATTATTCCCTGTGAGTTTTTATCATCCTACAGGGAAAATTAATGATTTTATGAAAAAAAAATGTGAAAAAACGGAAATTTGCCGGCTCTCGTACTGAAGGTTATTTGGTGATTGGTGAGAAACTACAGTCCTTGAATAGAAATTAGGTTCTGACAGCAAATGTTGGGTATAAATCCACCTGGAAACCATGCACAAAAAAATTATCAAAATAGAACAGTAAGTAAGCACGTATAACAAAAAAAAGAGCAACAACTTCGTAAGTTCAGCGAAAGCCTGCCGAAAAAATCAGACTATAGCTAGGAAGAAATATTCAGGAAAAATTCAAATCTCGATTTAGGGACAAAACCTTTTGAGAGTTTGTAGTTATTATGTCACTTGATAGCCTAAAACATCTAAAAATTATATTATTTAGGACAATCAAAGAAAACCCACCTCCAAAAAAAAAAAAAGTGGGGGTGGTTTTTTCTTTGATTGTCCTAAATAATATAATTTTTAGATGTTTTAGGCTATCAAGTGACATAATAACTACAACTCTCAAAAAAAGGGGTTTTTTTGGTTCCCTAAATCGAGATTTGAATTTTTCCTGAATATTTCTTCCTAGCTATAGTCTGATATTTCGGCGGGGCTTTCGCTGAACTTACAAAGTTGTTGCTCTTTTTTTGTTATTACGTGCTTATTTACTGTTCTATTTTGATAATTTTTTTTGTGCATGTTCGCCAGGTGGATATACCAACATTCTGTTCAGACCGAATTTCTATTCAAGACTGTAGTTTCTCACCAATCACCAATAACCTTCAGTACGAGGGGCCGGGGAAATTTCCGTTTTTTCACATTTTTTTTCATAAAATCATTAATTTTCCCTGTAGGATGATAAAACTCACAGGGAATATGCATTATTATAGTGCTAATAATGCCTGAAAATTTCATTAGCCTGTCTTGATTAGTGTATTTTTGGCAAATATTTTTTACGATCGGCACCCCCCAAAGTGGAGCCTACCCTCAAGAACTGAGTTGAAAAAAATCGTTGAATCCTTTCGGAACTTTGTAATTTTATAGCCTCCATTTCTGGATTTGGGACGACGGGTAAAAAAGATTTTTGTCCTTTTTCCCTCGAAATGTCCCGAAACTTGAAAGGGCTTTGGCTGGCTCTAGACTTTGCTTCTCTTCTCTCTCTCTCTCTCTCTCTCTCTCTCTCTCTCTCTCTCTCTGAAATATTTCACAAAATAAATTGTATAGAAATATTATCACGCAGAGTATAAATACGTCTGTGTTTATGCGTATTTATAAGTACACTTATATGTGTACATATTCATACCCGTATTTATTTGCATACATATTCTCTGTGATAATATTCATTATATAAAACTACAATTTATTTTACGAAAATATGAAAAATTACAAACGTTTCATTATGAATTTTAAATTCGTAGAATGTTTTATTCATACAAAATAGTAGTTAAACTGGTAATTTTCAAATCATTTTAACGAAAATAAAATATTTGATATATTCAGATATAGAAGGTTTCCAGATTTATAACTAAATTGAAAATTTCTCCTTTTAAGTGGACTTCTATCCGATTCTCTTGCTTTCGTATATAAGTATGTGTGCGTATGTATATGCATATGATACTGAAGACGTATGGAATCTTTTATTTCACCATTTTTTTTTTAAGGGAATGTGGCGACAGTCAACTCTCAGACCATGTCAATGCTTACTAATCCGCGCGCGCGCACACACGCATACGCTTACAAACACACGCAGACATACATGTAGATAGATAGGTGGATCGATAGGTCGATGGATAGTTGTGTGTGTGTGTGTGTGTGTGTGTATGCAAATGTTGGTGTGTAGTTTATATGTATGTACATATTTGTATATATATAGTTATAAATAGATAATATTATGCATGCATTACATTTACATGTATATATATATATGTGTGTGTGTGTGTGTGTGCGTGTGTGTGTATGTATATATATATATATATATATATATATATATATATTATATATATATATATATATATATATATATATATATATATATATATATATATCTATATATACTATATATATATTATATATACCTCAAGTATAAAAGTCCCATTAAAACACTATGGTTTAAATCTAAGGCTTAATTTTAATCCTTAATTTAAACCAGAGTGTTTTAATGGTCCTTTTATACTTGCGACGTATCCTGTTTTAAACTGAATAATTTATTTTTTACACTATATATTTGTACTAAATATATATTATATATAATATTATATATATATATATATATATATATAAATATGAAATAATGTATGGTAATGCTTATATGTGCATGAGTAAACTGCATGTGTGTGGCAGTTCAACAAAGAAAGCCAAGCCTGTCCTTGACGTAAGAAGACCAAGAAGTGACAATCGCGATTCGCCAGATTTTGTAGGACGTCTGTCGAATGCGCCATTACATAATGCACTGGTGGCTGCGAGTGGGCAGACAAATTGAGAGAGAGAGAGAGAGAGAGAGAGAGAGAGAGAGAGAGAGAGAGAGAGAGAGAGAGACTCCTCTTTTAAGGGGCGAGATGGAAGAAAGGATGTAGCGAGCGTCCCGTAAGAAAGAAAGAGTAGACGAGGCCGAATATTATTATGCTCAAGTGATTCCAAATCAGGCGAGAGATTGGAATTCCCACTGGCGTCTTCCTCATTGTCTATGCGGGATCTCTATCCATTTAACGCTCTCTCTCTCTCTCGCTCTTTCAATTTTTTTCTTATTAAATTTTAAAATCGGCTCTCAGAAGGCCTTCATCCGTTTCTTTTGTATAATAATCTTTAAATGAGAAAGGCCTGTCGTCTTTTTATTATTTTTATATTATTGCTCTTGGTTTTTTCTGTTTCATGTATAGTTATCAAAAGTAGTATTCGGCCTTAGCAGTGTTAGTATTATTAGAAGTAGTAAATGCCGTCTTATATCCCCAGTTTTTATATATATATTTTTTTAACATTTGTAATTTGCATAAGACTTGAATACTTTGATTTTTGGTAGCATGCACAGATGATAAGTCTGCAAGATACAAGCACAACCGAATCCAAAATATGTATATATATATATATATATATATATATATATATATATATATATATATATATATAAATATATATATATATATATATACATATATATATATATATATATATATATATATATATATATATATATATATATATATATATATATATATATATATATATATATATACGTATATATACATATGTGCGTAAGTTAGATATATTATATACGAATGTCTTAATTTGAATTCGCCACGACTGAAAAGGAGAAAAACGAAGAAAAACATACATTTGGGTGCATTTAAAAACGCTATAATCTTTTCTCCACATGTATGCACAATTAAATGTTTAGCTATTTGTGTGCATAAACATTTACATCATTGGAAGAGCAGGCATTGCAAGCAAGGACTAATACGGCCAATTAAATACTTAGCTATTTGTGTGCATAAACATTTACATCAGTGGAACGAGCAGGTATTGCAAGCAAGGACTAATACGGCCGATTAAATACTCAGCTATTTGTGTGCATAAACATTTACATCAGTAGAAGGTAGGCGTTGCAAGCAAGGACAAATACGGATTGTCCGAGAAAACTCCGACTGTTGTTTGGTATGCAGGCTGGCGACTGATGTCGAGTAAAACGACTCGGGACTTGGGACGTGCCCTGGGTGGGAATATTCATGTCAGGAAGCTGATGGGAGAATTCGATCCCACCCTTCCAAGGGTGTCAGGCTTAAATTGAGTTCTGAACTTTTACTTCGTTAAACTTTACAGGTGAATTCAAGACGAATGACGGGATTTTTGTAGTGTGGTTATTTTGCAGTGTTGTTATTATTATTTTTATTGTTATTATTATTATTATTATTATTATTATTATTATTATTATTATTATTATTATTATTATTCACAAAGTACTTGAACTGAATTGAGCAATTGCGTTTGAGACTGGCTGGTTAGCAGGTTTCATGGTTACAAACTTTTTTTTTTTTCCTCTTCTATGTAACTTTCCTTCTTCTATTGTATTAGTAATCACCTGAAGAGGAGACCAGTTGGTCCTGAAGTTCTAGTGACTTAGAACTATTTATTTTTATATATATATATATATATATATATATATATATATCTATATATATATATATATATATACTATATATATTTATATATGATATATATATATTTAGAATATAGTGCTTGAGTTATAAGGTGTGATAGCCTTAGCCATAATCAAACTAACTCTCTCTCTCTCTCTCTCTCTCTCTCTCTCTCTCTCTCTCTCTCTCTCTCTCTCTCTCTCCTCAAAGTCATCAATAATTCATAAGTCTTGGGCCACCTTACGGACCATAGGCCAAGTCTAAACTGCCTATTCTCATCTCCCTCACCGGCCTGTGAGCGACCTTCCCTTCCCATCTCCCCTTCCATTTTCTTGACAAGTTTTCTCACTGTATTTTCTCGTATCTCCTCTCTTTCTCATCTCATTCTCATCTCATATTCGAGACTATTTCCCGTATTTTCTCAAAGCCTCCTCTTTCTCATTTTTCCGATTATTTTCTATATAAGTTTTCTCGCGTCCTCTTCTTATTTGATCTCACTTCCTCTTTCCCGTCTTTTAACCGTTTAATCTCCTCCCATCTTCGTTCCTCTTCCCATCCCTTTCTTCAAACTCCCATCTACATCCAACTTACCTTATCTTTTTCCAGCAGGCAGTCAAAGGGTCCCAATCTGCATATGAGTTTTCACATCCTCCAAGGAAAGAGGAACAAGTTTTTCTGGAGGGGAGAAACTTTCACTTGAGAGAGAGAAAAATAGACGCTCTCTCCTTGCTATTTGCTTTGCTGTGTGTTTTAATCGCACTTATGGTTACGTATGTATGCGTGTGTATATATATATATATATATATATATATATATATATATATATATATATATATATATATATATATATATGTGTGTGTGTGTGTGTGTGTATGTATATATATATATATATATATATATATATATATATAATATATATATATATATATATATATATATTCCGCAGTTATAAACTCCAGGTATTTTGCTGTTTCAATGGTCTACTAGAAACAATGTAGTTAAGATCAAGCACTGATTAGCGAAGAAGAGCTTGCACCAGAAAAATGTCATCAATTTGATAGCACCGTTTGATCAAACCCATCAGCCAATTATACTACCCGGATGATGTCAGCACCTAGGGACAGAATTTGCAAAATCATGAGTACACAAGATACATTTTGGAGAGAGAGAGAGAGAGAGAGAGAGAGAGAGAGAGAGAGAGAGAGAGAGAGAGAGTTTTAAGAACTTTCATATTCCAAAACACTGACTCTTTTTTTTTTCCCGTGTTTTTACTTTACCTATTCTTTGAACGTTTTTTTTATTTAGTATTTGAGAGAGAGAGAGAGAGAGGAGAGAGGCGAAGAGAGAGAGAGAGAAGAGAGAGGAGAGTGGAGAGAGAGAGAGAGACCTTTATAAAATATTTAGAAAGATATGAAAGGGAAACCTTGTTAAATCAGCGGAGTTATTTTCATTTTTCCTCGCTCTCACGAAACCTGGAAAAAGGTGGAAACATCTCAGGTGGCCATTACGAGCATTTTTGCAACGCTGACCCTTTTTCATTTACCATTTTATTGGGAATTGTAAACAAAAAAAACAAAAAACAAAAAAAAGGTAAGTTTTTGGGACAGATTCTTTCTCCAGGTAAAATGATTAAGAGAAGATATAAAAAAAAAATCCTCAAACTTTTCTGTTACTTCGGTAACTCCTTTTCATTCTTTCGAGTTATTTATTTAGTTTCTGTAATTCGAACTCAGTCCTATAAAGATCGATGAGAGAAGAGTATTACAATGTCTTTTCTATTATTTTAGTTGTTCTTTTACTTTTACTATTTTAATGTGGTGACTGGGTTGTTGTAAAAGAAAGAACAAGGCAATTTTTGCTTAACTAATACTACAATATAATATATATATATATTATATATATATATATATATATAGTATATAGGTATATTTATATATATATATATATATATATCTATATATTATATATATATATATATATACACACAGGGTGTCCATAAAGTCCCAGTACCATTACAATCGACAAATACTTGTAATGGTACTGGGACTTAATGGACACACTGTATAACTGAATCAGGAGAATATGGAACGTGATGAATATATAATTAAAGACAAATTCCACGAAGGAAAGAGAAACAGTGAGAGTTTTGCAAGGCCTTTCGAATTCTTGTCCTTTAACTCAGTCTGCTAAGTAAAGGACAAAAAGTCGAAAGGCCTTGCAGAACTCCGTTATTTCTCTTTCCTTCGTGGAATTTGTCTAATATAGGGTTCTGTTGAAATGGATCCCAGCGACTAAGTTCTCTCACAACTTCCAAGTTTGTCATCGGTGTCCAATCCTTAATGGATTCTAGATGCGAAACTAGAATGGTATTTGGCACTCAAGTGCTCAGTGGCTGGGGACATCTGGTCTTTCAGCCTCACGCGAGATCCTAAACTCGACGAAGTTCCGGAAAGCTTTCAGCCTTTTTGATATACTACTAACTTAGCTCGTGCTTTCGCCTTTGCTTGGTTTCCAGCATCAGAAGCTGTTTTCGTTTTGGCCATTCCGTTTCTCAATTTTAAGTTTTAATCGAGTTTCTCTGCTCTCGGAGTTTTTCAGTGGTATCGATGCTGAAATCTACGTTAATTAAATCCCATCCCATTTGGAAGTTTAAAGTTTTGGTATATAATTTAGCGTCACTGAGTTATGGCACGACTGGAGAAGCGCTGAGCTTACTAAATGGTGAAGTTGGTTGAGTGAATCTTAAGTCAACGGCGCAGCCATTTCAGATTAAATCGAGAGTAATGCTTGTTGTGATTTCAAGGGAAGGACATCGCAATGGCTAACACTTTCTTCAAAGAGTAAAGAGTTATTGCTGGCTAACTTCTTATTTTTTGCATGTTGCAAATTAAACTAAGAAATATTACTGTTAATGGTGATTACTTCTACTAAAACTATTAATGTTCTTTAAGGTCCACAATAATATACTGATGGAAGCAGTGGTAGAATTTTATAAAACTATGTAAAAACTTTCGAACCCTACCGTGGGTTCGAAAGCTTTTACTTAGTTTTATAAAAATGTTACCACTTCTTCCTTCAGTATATGATTATGGACCTTCAAGAACATTACTTGTTCCCTCATAGTTGAGATTTCTACCCAAAACTACTAATGATACTACTTCACTTGCTTGTTTGTTAAGATCTTTGTATATGCCCGAGGCCTAAAAGAAACACCCTGTTTTGTTTTGATACTACGTGCAATTTTTTAAAAACTGTCACTCCATTGCCCTGCCAAAAAACTGTATAACCCACATCCCTTATCGATCTCCCACGGCAGGACTTCGTGACGATCCTCTCCGAGCTCTCTCGGGGCACCATGACGGAGAAGTTGAGATGGGCCTTCAACCTGTACGACATCAACGGCGACGGTTACATCACCAAAGAGGAGATGCTGGACATCGTCACGGCCATTTACTCCCTGGTCGGGCGCAACGCCGTTCCGGCCGTCGAGGAAAACACGACGCAGGAACACGTCGACCGCATCTTCGAGGTAGGTGGTGAATTCTCCTGTTCGTATTGCCGTGAGCTGCGTTGCAGGTACAGGGACAGAAGAGTCGTATCGTTGTATTTCAGATGTGTGTCGTCGTTGGAGATACAAATGCGAGTTCAGCCTTTGTTATCGTAATGGCAGTCATCTATAACAATCCAGGTGTTGTTCTCGCTGTTTGGACCAGATGTAAACGAGACGTCGTTATTGTTTTGCATTTTGAAGTATCGTTTTTTTTTTTTCTTTTTTTTTTAGGTGGGGGGGGTTGACATGTTCCAAGCCAAACATGAAGATTATTGTTCCCTATGCGCACGTACACGTCCGTACAAGCGTGGCGTATATGTGTACGTATTCAGGATTCAAATTTATGTTTGTTGTATAGATATGGTCGGGTTATATTCTTGTTAAACCTAGAGAGAGTGGATTAAAGTGGATTATAGTGGATCTTTTTCTTGTTGGTCCGCCCTGAGAGGGGCCCGGGGTAGGGATTCTTTGTATGCGTGAGCATGATCGACTTTCATCAGAAGCGTTTTTTTTTTTTTTTTTTTTTTTTTTTTTTTTTTTTTTTTTTGGGGGGGTGCCATTTTCCTTCCTGGGAAACGTTGGTTAACACTTGACACTAAGCGCAACAGATCTCGAGCATAGTGATGCAATACCACGAGTGATTCCCCCTCAGTACTTCGGACTCTCGATTCCCAGGTGTACTTCTCGTTGTTTGGACCAGATGTTAACGAGATGTGGTTATTGTTTTTCATTTTGAAGTCTCTGGCCTTTTTTTTTAAGGTAGGGGAAAGGTTAGCACGTTCCAAGCCAGATGGGAAAGATTATTCTTCCCTATGCGCACATATACCACCGTACAAGTGTGGCGTATTTGTGTACATATTAAGGATTCAAAAGTATATTTGTTGTATAGATATGGTCGAGTTATATTCCTGATAATACCTGGAGAGATGCAGCACTCGGCAGGGGAATATTTCTGGTGATAGAAGTTCACGTAAAGCCGTTGGTCCCGTTGCTGAATAACCACTGGTTCCATGCAACGTAAAAACACTGTACAAACAAACAAATAAACAAACTCAGCAGGGTTACGTGGAGAGGTCTGGTGCAAGTGGCCATGGGCCACTAAGAGACCTGAGAGCCACCAGAGTGAGTATATTCCCATTCCTCAATGTATATCTTTTATTCTCGTACAGATTTAAACCTTAAATAACTTGTTCATTTTTGACAAAAGAGCCAAATCTGACGCTCCATTGTCGATCATGTTCAAGTTATCAGCACTGGGTCTTCAAGACTTAAATTTCATAATCACTCAATGTACAAGTTACTCAAGCTTAAATCCGCAAAGGAATAAGAATTATGAATAGTTATGCAAGGAGGCTATAAGTATATTTAATCAACTATCATTCTTGGTAGTTACGATATAGTACCGACCATTTTTAGACTGTAAATATACGTACATAGGTACCCGAGTCCTGCTTATTCATATACATCATACGTGTGCGGATGTGTGCATACACGGAACAATACATTTCCCCGTCTGGCTTGGAATATGTTAACCCCCAAAAAACAAAAAACAAGATACTTATAACATCGTCTCGTTGATACGTTTTCTGCTTAGTAAAAGGGAGAATATTCCTGTATATTAACAAATCTTTGAATGAAATAGAAAAAATATATATATTCCTAGAAAAAATATATATATATTCCTATAAAGCAACAATCCATGAAATAAGATAAAAATATATATACTCCTATAAAGCAACAATACTTGAAATAAGATAGAAAAAATACTTCTGTAAATTAACAGGTCCGTTTATAAAACTCAGTCAAATCCTGGCCCCCTTTTTTTCGTTTTTCCTTTTTTTTTGGATGGAAAGACTGGTCTTCCGTTTGAATCTTTTATATTTGCCTCAGATAAAAAGGTGTTTGATACAGATGACGGCGTCGGGCAACATCGGCTTCGCGGATAAGTTTTATTGGAAAGAATTTGAATAAAAGTTCAAATTAAAAAAAAAAAAAAAAAAAAAAAAAAAAAAAAAGACTTCGCGTGTCTGTGGATGCGTCGAGAGGGAATCAGAGTGAATATAAATGGAACATTACGTATTCATCAGGCTCTGTTTCATTGGGATTGGATCGCCTTTTTCCCAAGATTTTTTTTCCGTGAAAAGTTGTCGCTTTTGTAATTGTTTTTCTTTCAATATTATTTCGGAAGGATGGGCGTTGTGGTGGGTGAATGCTGCTGGAAAAATAATTCATCAGAATGGCTCTATTCAGCGAGTAATTAAGCCATGAATATGAGAGTTTCTGTTATCTCAAATAATAGCGTAAAATTCCCAGTATCATTCTATTAATTCGTATATAAATTTTATACATTCGTATTTCTAAGGGGCTTTACAACTCTCAGTGTAAAGCTTTATATAATAAGAATCAAAACTGCCTAAACGTCCAATACAAAACCTCACTTGTTGAATGTGTTTGCCCTGAGTCGAGTTATTTCTTTGCGGAACGTCATAATACCAACTATTGCAAAGCTGTTGATCTCGAACTTCCCATCTTTATTATTACATATTTAACTCTACTTCTGTGTCCGTTTGGGACATATCTTGCGACTCAATTTCCGACCTGTTCCGTTCGTCCGATGGACTTGAGTATTCAGGTTTTTGAGTGAAACGATGAACAAAAATCTATCAGTCATCATGTAGTAAATTAATTGGACGTTTGATGCTGTTCTTCGTCTTTTTTAAAAAGTAGCGTATTCTGGACGGGGTTTCGTGTACATTTTATAGGATTATTCCCGGCCGTCATTTAGGGGACCTTGTTCAATCAGAAAAGTACTGTAACGACTGGTCGGAAACTTTGATCTGTGATTAGAGAAATTTCCCCCAAATCCGTCTTCTAAAAGAAGAAACCTGTGATGTTTGGGGATTTTGATTTATGATGAGAGGCTGGACTTTCCCCAAGAGCTAGCAGTGTTGGTGTCACCTATATCAGATTGGAAGTGAGCTGGATTATCTTCGAAGTTTTCCGGGGTGGGGGGCGGCATTGTGCCTTAAATAGAAACTAGGGGTAACCCCCCAGATGACGGCATTTTTTAAACAAAAAAAAAGTAAATTGAATATAAATGCATTCAAAAAATAAATGAAACGCGACCCTAAGAAAGAGGGGTGCATTGATCTGGAAAAAAAAGGTAATAGAAGAGAGTGATGAGTATATAAATCAAAGACGAGAACCTTCTTGAAGTATCTGGCACATAAGAAGAGACAGATATGAGTGGCGACAAAGGAAGACACAAATTGATCTACGAACGAAATTACCTCTGGCGTCTGAAGCTCCTTATTAATCCTGTTATAAAGATCCCGTCCGGAGAGATTGCAAAACCTTGCACCGAGTTAAGCTTTTTCTTTTCTTAGGAGATTTCCTTGACGGTTGCTTTTCCTTCTGGTGTTATTTCATATCCCATTTATATTTTGTAACTATTAGTGTCCCTTTTTATGAATTGTTCTTTTTTTATCCCTTATTACTAATTTCATTATTCTTAGTTGTTATCACGATGATTATAGGATTTTTTTTTAATTTTTACCTCCCTTATTTCCAATTTTATTATTCTTAATTGTATCCTAATTATTATAGGATTTTTTTATTTTGTTTTATCACTTATTACTAATTTCATTATTCCTAGTTGTGTCACAATGATTATAAGATTTTTTGTTAATTTTTTTTTATCCCTCATTTCCAATTTCATTATTCCTAGTTGTATCACAATGATTATAGGATTTTTTTTTATTTTGTTATCCATTATTTACAATTTCATTATTCGTAGTTGTATCACAATGACTATAGGATTTTTGTCAATTTCATTAACGTTGTATAAATTTTATGGCAATTATGAATTGTATCTACAACAGTCCCAGTGAAGATAAATAGTTATTTTTAATGTCAACAACTATACTACAAAAGCTTCCGCTAAAGATACTCCTCTTAAGCAATTCACACGTTTGCATAATCTTACAAGAATGCGCGCAAACTCATTCTCATTAGACTGACCGATTGTTTATGCTTATGAAACTGCCAGTATATCGAATATTACAAACCATGAACCAGGAATGTCAGCCTTCAAGACATGGCGCAGTTTCAACATGTCCACTAAATCGTATTTTTAAAATGATATATATATATATAATATATATATATATATATATATATATATATATATATATATATATATATATATATATAATGTATATATATATATATATATATATATATATATATATATATATATATATATATATATATATATATATATATATATATATATGTGTGTGTGTGTGTGTGTGTGTATATATAAATATATATATATACATATATATATATATATATCATATATATATATATATATATATATATATATATATATATATATATACAGGTAGCAATAAAATCCCTTATAAAAGACATTGCAAGATGGGTAAACTCTACGAATATTGTATTCCGTATTTAACTTACTTTGAAAATGAATTTCTATTGATAAACTCTACGGAGATTTCATACCTTGTTTAACTTACTTTAAAAATGAATTTATCATAAAAGAAACACAGGGAGATTGGTAAAACTCTAATAATAAGCTGCTACTAAAATTATAAGTGAGGCTCTCTCTCTCTCTCTCTCTCTCTCTCTCTCTCTCTCTCTGGTGACACATATGACATCATCGTCACGTGGTATGGTATACTGGATTTTTCTGGAAGTTTAAAAATGTCCTCCTCTCCAGAGTGGAGAGATAGAAACGTCATCGTTTTTTTTTTGTAAGTATTATTTACATTAACCTGTTATCAAAGGCAAGTTGTTAATCCAAAGAAATCTGTAGTTATAGCTATATGTCCGGTACTCATTAGGTCTTTGACATATAGACACCATAAAAGTACAGTTAAAGTCTCAATCTTATTTGGTGTGCCAGCCGTAAGTGATGAATAAGCATTAAATTACATAAAATCAAGGCAATAACAAGGTTTATAGCAGTTGTTTATAGCAGCTATAAACATTCGAAATTCAAAGCCCAAAAGGTCGTAGTGGTTTATTACTCTCAATCCTAGAACAGTGGTATTTTCGGTAACGAATCTCCATAAAAAATTATAAACTGTGTCTGCTAAATAATGAGACTCACAAATTTGTCCATAGAAGCTGTATAACAGTCGTAATTGTGACGAGAGTCGCAGTCTTTGTGATAATCATATGTGGAGGAAGTATATTAACATCGTATGAGCTCCAACACTCGTTTGATAACGATACAGACTGTATGGAGTTTCATGCATCGCGCTCTCGCTGGTTATAGTACCGGTAGTAAAGTTATGTTGTCATAAGGCCCCGTGACCATCCACTGTCGTATGTTCCATCAAGTCACGTTTCCTTTTTGAGTCACAACCCCTGATATGACCCCATTCCCTGCAAAATGACTTAGAACTTTTGTCATTTTGTAGAGGCAGCTGCATACTCAACCTTTTGATGTTACTGAATTTCGTGGACTTTTTGTTTTTCGATTCAGCAGCTTGTGTTCGTATGTCTGCGATTAGTTTTATATCTGGGAAAAGAGTAAGTCACAAAATAAGTACTGGATATGAAGTAATCAAGACGAGAACATATTTCTTTATTGTAACAATGTTTCTCCCTGTGTCACTATCCATTTACCACATTTGAAAGTGACAGTTGAAGGCGATATAGGGAAAATCTTGAACAGCCGTTTAGTGAGGTTAGAACCAGCGAGCAATTATTGGAATTAACTGCCATTGAGTGACTTAGCGGATCTGTAATTCAGAGGTTGGCCATTTCAGTCGACCGTTTTAGACATTTAGTCCGTAATTTGGATCAATCTCTTGATGGCGAAAGCCACTGATTCCTGGTTTAGGATTTTGACCGAGTTGTCTTTGGTGCTTTTAATGTTTCTTTGCATGTGTATGTCTTTTTATGCTTAATGTTGGTGACATTTTTACTATAAATGCAAACATTTGTACAAAGTTGTGTTTGTTCATTGTGTACGATGCAGCTTGAATCTTGGGGATTTATGTCTGCGGCAAAAGAAGTGGCGAGAGAAAACGCTTTTGTTGACAGCAAAATAGGAAAATAATATTAACTCATGAGAATATCAGCGATCTAAGGCGTCTTGTAGTGTACACGTAACCTCCTCTTACTGTAAATAACGAAAACTGAACGGAATAAAAAAAATATATAAAAAAGTTTAGAATCTGCATTTGATTCGAGCGCCGAGGCTCTTCGATGTTGACGAACCCCAACTAATTGGACGCAATCGATTGGTTCCCTCAGACTCATTAGAGGGGAGACGTGGTTCACTTTATTCGACTCCCCTTTTCCTTCAAAGATCATAACGAAGTTCCCCCTCCCTCTCCCCCCCTGCCTCCTCCTCCTCCTCCTCCCCCCCCTACCGGCCAACCCCCTCCACCCCTAATCCCTCTGTCTCTAAACTGATTTCTCTTTGTAAAGGTGTTCTTGAATTTCATATTTAGCTCACAAATATTTTTGTTCTTGTGATTCGATAATGTTTGTGAGTCCTGTATATTTCTTCTAGTTTGATTGCTTGGTTATTAATCCATAAATATATCATTAGAACAGCTGGCGACATCTGACTTACGTGTAGTACAGGGGTTCTTAACATGGGGTATCCAGACCCCTTGGGGGTATGAGAACCACTGCTAGGGGTGTGGGTCTTGATCTCTGGATATTTGTATATATTTGATTTTAATATCTCAATGTATACCTGGATACATATTTGATTATAAAGTGTCAATGTATACCTGGATACATATTTGATTATAAAGTGTCAATGTATACCTGGATACATATTTGATTATAAAGTGTCAATGTATACCTGGATACATATTTGATTATAATGTGTCAATGTATACCTGGGTACATTTCGATTTTTCTTGTATGTTTTATTCCTAGCTAGACATACCTAAAGTACGCATTAAACAAGTATATTAAGTTATATTATCAACAAATAGGACTTAAGTGGACTTAAACGAAGGGTTTATGGAACCATATTGGCAATTTATTTGGGGGTCTTCTTGAGTCATCAAAAGGTTAAGAACCCCTGGTGTAGTGGAGAAAGCAGTGAACGTAATTCCCTCCTGAAGCAAGTTTGAAGCCTGACAAGGAGAAATTCTCTCTCTTTTCAATTTGGATAACATTGGAAAAATTCAATATAAAATCAATCCACACAAACCACTTTCCTTTTCAACAAAACATACTTGTAAGAGGGTCTTCTTCCTTCCTATATTATTATTATTATTATTATTATTATTATTATTATTATTATTATTATTATTAAATTTAAGACACTATTGCATTGTTGAAATTTGTGATTCAGTTCTCTTTTACATTCGCCGCTCTTTCAGTGCTCATTCATGGCCAGGAGGACTTGAGGTTATTTTATTTGTCTTATAATTGTTTTCTTCTCCAATGTCCTTTAGTAACCGCCCCCCGCCAACCCCCCGCCCTTTCCCTTACCTCCAACATCCCCCTACCCCCACCTTCCTCCTTTTATCTCATCCACTCTTGAACTTTCTTGATGACCAAACAAGTAAAAAAATATATTTTATTGTTCATGTTTTTCTGCTGATTCCTGCCTATTTCGCTACACTGAATAGGAAACTTGAGAAAAACACAGGCTTTCATAACAGGAGGACTTCATTTAAGTATTGTCTTTTGAACCTTCCTTCTTCCCAATCAATTTTCGTTATTTTTGTATTTTCCAGTTATCTAATCTCTTGTCGACTTGGATTCAGCACCGAAATGTAAACAATCAAAAGCAAGCGGTGGTAAAAGATAAGAGAACAAGAAAGTGAGACAAGCCCAAATATAAGAACAAGTTCCTTCCTTTCCTTCCTTCAGTGTCTTTTTCTCCCCTATCTCCCCCCCTAACCCAGGCATCAAGCCCTCCATCCAGCCCCCAGCACCTGGCAGCATCCCTTCCGACCACAAATTACTCTTTTTCTCGAGCCAAATCCAATGTTATTTTCAAGATGAATTGTACCGTAGGACCCCATTCCAGCTGTCTCTCCTCTCTTTCAGTACTCCCCCCATTACCTCCTCCCAGAGGAGTTCCCATTTTTTAACCCCTCCCTCCCCCCTTTTTCTTCTTCGTCCCTTGCGTCTGTTTCTTTCTCCTCGGAGGATTCGTAGGACGATCCGTCGAGGGACTGCAAGATATGAGATGAAGTTATAAAGTAATTACCAAGTTCCTGGTAGTTCTCTTCTCCTGCTAGTCCGCTACCTTGTGTCCTCTATTTCCAACCGAAATTGCCCTCTTGCCCCCCTTCCTCCCCCCCAACAACCCACTACTAATTTCCCCTCCTTGCCGTACTCCCTTCTTCCCTCATCTCCCAGCCACTACCCCTCTCAAGGCTCATCAGCAGCCTCGTCAACGTCTTGCCAGATTTAGGCTCTTAGCCTCAAGGACCAGGAGATCTGACTTCACGTCCTGAGTTTAGCCTCGTAGTCTTTTATTCAAAAGCCTGTTATTTTTTTTTTCTTAGTTTTTAACAAGGCAAGCGCCTCTGCGGCGTGGTTGGTATGGTATTAGCGCGTCCCACCTCGGTGGTCGCGGGTTCGATTCTCGGCCATTCCATTGAGGAGTGAGGGATGTGTATTTCTGGTGACAGAAGTTCACTCTCGACGTGGTTCGGAAGTCACGTAAAGCCGTTGGTCCCGTTGCTGAATAACCACTGGTTCCATGCAACGTCAAAACACCATACAAACAAACAAACAAGTGATCAGACTTGAGCATACTCGTGGCACGTGCTAAAATCTACGGTCAAATAGCGCGTTGTTTCACCAACGAAAATTAAATAAACACTATATTTTATTAGGAGTTTCTGTACTGTTTAACATGCACGTTATTCTCTACATTTTCATTTTAATAAATAATAAATATCCTATCCTAATATTCATGTATCTTTAACTCAACACGAAACACCTTTTTCAGACTTTTTTAGGCTCTTCCATAGGGCTTTCCTACCACCCCCCACCCTCCCCCGAAATAAGACAGCAACAGCATGAACAACAACAAAGTAGGTTGTAGGCTTACTCCTTACGATTCTCAGCAAACCTCCCTGAGATGGAGTTGCTACCTTAAAACTATGGAGCTACAGTTTTTACCAATAAATAAAACATAAAGTTAGTCTCTATAGCCAAGCACTGGGGCAAATTCAGTCATTCAACGTTTAAGGCAACGAAAACTTTGAGTCGGAGTGACTGAACAGCGAGACCAAGAAATATAGAATATAAATGAGATGACCTACAAGGATCCGAAGTTGTACTGGGAGAAACCCCCTGTGGTTGCACTGATAAGTAAAATGGAGAGAGGGTGAAGAACAAGATAAGAAGAACTGAGTCTGGAATCGATGTCAAGATGCAAAAACTCTTTAGTAGAGCCTAGAGTGCATTGCACGAGGTGAACTGAAAACTCTGGCACCTCCACTTTTTTTTTTTTTTTTTTTTTACATTGATCCCCTTTACGTTCTTTTTCATCTGGATTTTTTTTTCTTTTTTTTTTCTTTTTTTTTTTGCCGAAACCTATCGATGGTCCAGAAGATGAGAGGCTGATCTGATTCCGTTAAATCCAAAAGAATCTTCCCATTCTTCTTCGTTAGCAGATGGTTTCCCTCTGCATAAATTTTTGCGAGCCTTTTTTTTTATCTCTCTAGACGTTTTCCTCCCTCAAGTTAGGACGTTGGATCGTCCATGATTGTGCTGATGATACTGCTGATTGCTTTCGATTGGAGAGAAGTTTGCAACTTTCATTGTTAATCACGAAGATTGATCGGGGTCTCTTTTCATTTTGAGATCGTGTGGAGGGGGGTTCGGGATAACCGAGAGAGAGAGAGAGAGAGAGAGAGAGAGAGAGAGAGAGAGAGAGAGAGAGAGAGAGATAAAAGTGCGTCAAGAGATCTTGAAACGAAACTATGTCTGTTCTCTTCTGAAAGTTATTGTTACTGTTATGTCAAAATATTGTTGCTGTTGTTTCGTCGTCGTTTTGACATCGGTGTAGTGACGAACATGAAACGATGACTCCATTCACATGAACTCTTCTGTACTATTATTTTTATCATTATTGTTACTGCAGCCGTTGTCGCATGTCCATGACGAACCAGAGTAGATAATGTGTTGCAGCAAACACCACTTCAATAGCAGTAGTGTAATCATCCCTGTCAGATGAAAAAAACAAACTGGAAATACTTGTAGTACTCTTCCCTGAACATGGCTGCCAAATGAGAAAAAAATAACCAGTGCATTTGTGGCAATGCAGATTAGAAAATGCTGCCACTACAGCCAGCTTGGTGGAAAGAAGAGGCGTTACTGTATTGAGTGGTTTGATTGCTCTTGACATTTTAAACCTGAGATCACAGTTACTCTCATCAACTCGGCAAGCGCAGCAACACGAGAGTAGAAATGTAGCAGACGGTCAGTTAGAATGAAACGCCAGTCGCATTCTGTCTTCGGTGTTGGAGATGAAACTCATGCTAGATAAAATGATGGTGCTGTAAGATTCAAGGTATGAGTGAGCTTTTAGAATAATTTCTCGATACTATGACGATGTAGTATGAATCTTGAATGCAGTTTGTAATGATTTACACAAACACAAATGTGTATATGAATATGAATATATATATATATATATATATATATATATATATATATATATATATATATTATATATATATATTAATATATATATACCAATGAGTAATAAGTACGATGCATTGTGAATAGCTCTTGATAAGTCTTTTGATGCAGAATTTAGCACGATTGCTTGGGAAATACTCTAGCTCGCAGCAAAGATTCAGCAGGAATAGAAACATTTGTCTCAGGAAAATTCAATCCCCTCTCTCTCTCTCTCTCTCTCTCTCTCTCTCTCTCTCTCTCTCTCTCTCTCTCTCTCTTCAAGGAATACAGGACGAGACCCCCGTAACCATGGCAACCGTCCCGTATGGTCGTCGCCTCCATACATGATGTTACCTTGATTTCGAAATACACTTCTTTTACCGCATTTCTACTTGCAAATTCTTTTTAGGATGCTTGTTGTACCGCTGCCTTCGTTGTATTTTCTCTCATTTCTCTGTTCTGATTTCTTCTTGGATGGATGTACAATTGTTGACCCTATTTTGTGAAGTGTTCGTGTGTGCGCGTGTTTATTCAACGCGTATAAAGTATATTTCATTTTCGCTTACTGTTGGAGTAATCTTACAAACTTCTTTGTTGTTGTTGTTGTTATTGTTGTTCTTGCTATTGTTCTTCTTGTTGGGGAGTATGAAAGCCCAATGGAAAAGCCTAAAAAGGTCTGGAAAAGGTGTTTCGCGTTGGGTTAAAGACAGGAATTTTAGGATAGGATATTTATGATTTGCTTATCAGAATGAAAATGTAAAAAATAACTAACAGTTATCTCTAATGAAATATAGCGTATTTACTTTCATTTTCGTAAGGTGAAAGAACTCCCTATTTGACTGTAGATTTTAGCATGGGCATCAAGTAAGCTGGAGGTCGGATCACGCCTTGTTTCAGTGTAAGGTTGGTCTTCCTCTTTCTGGGAAGAGGCTGGTATCTGTTATAATAACCAAAGTTGACTAATATGTTGTATCTACTTTATGGGTTAGATAAAGAATTAGGTAGAGTGGATAGTCAGAAATCGTTTCTCTGACATCGACTCGTGGTCTCGCTACGGAGAGACGATGGTGAGTGTTTTATCTGATAGTCTACGCTTTTGCATGTGAGGACACTAGTCAGGAAAACTAGACATCGCTCTCGAAGCTTCCTGTATTGTTTCCCGTGCTGGCAATCCTTTGTTTTCCATGGCTGGAGGATCATTCTCGCGTTTGGATGTCTGCCGTTTTCTGTTGTCTTCAGCCTTCAAAATTGCTCGAAGCTGTGGTTTTCTTTCCCCTGCCGTATTAACAATTACATATTACATGTCCTGTTTGGCCATCTCTCACGGGTCGTTCTGCAGCTGAGCCAGTACCTCCGGAATTATAGTTAATAGTACTCATTTCTGCCTGTTTTTGTTTTTTTTATTAGTGCGTTGTATTAGTTGTGCACAGCATCAGCATCCAAATAATCCTGAGTCTCATGATGTCATACTGCCATCGCCCTATACCGAATCATTGATATTCCTAAAGGTACATACACCAATTTGATAGTAAAATTGGTAAAATCTAAGTCGAGTATGTCTTTTGTGGCACAGCCTTAAGGCGCCTATATACCCTATATTTTGATTTCTAAGACTCTTAAGAAAACGAGTGGGATGGTAATGGTTGAACTTTCGTATTCTGAAACGTTATACGAAAGTTTGGAGACCGACCATGCATAGGGACAGAATCCTATGAAGTATATATAGTTTTAAAATTATATATTTAATTTTTATCTTTCGTGTTTGGGACAGATGAACGGCCACTTAAAGTGAATTATCGTTGTGACTATATTTTGACAAATTGGAAAAATCACCAGACTCATCTCTCTCTCTCTCTCTCTCTCTCTCTCTCTCTCTCTCTCTCTCTCTCTCTCTCTCTCTCTCTCTCTCTCTCTCAGCATCTTCCTCAGCAAACAGCCCAAGACATCTGACCCCCGATTGGAAACCCATTAATTGAATTTGGTGACGATTGGTCCCGGCTCGAAATTTGTTTGGTACATGATGGAAACTGGAGTCGTGTGGAGTCTCAAGGTCTCTCTCTCTCTCTCTCTCTCTCTCTCTCTCTCTCTCTCTCTCTCTTCTCTCTCTCTCTCTGTAGCCATTTTGCTTGGTGAGACGTTCCCGCGCACATTCTGATTAATCAACAGATATCACACGTTAAGTGTTCGCGAACTGTCGGTGATAAGATTAGTGTGAAAATAGTAAGATAAAGCGTCTACTAAGTTAGTTTATCAAGTGAAATACTGTAAATCAGATCAAGATGGCAGTAAGTTCCAACTGTGGTAAGAAATGGCGAAATTTAGCGTGTTTAGCAGATTCGCAATATGATGAGGTAGCAGGAAGGGAGCTGGCATTTCTCATCTATGAGATCAACAACAGCCCTAACCAAAAAGATACAAAAGCATTCATAGATATATTACAAGGATATGATCACAAAAGCATTCATAGATATATTACAAGGATATGATCCTTCAAACTGGAAAAATCAACAGAAAACATCTTGAAAATAATTGAAGAAGTTCAAAATAAAATCCAAGTGGTCAAGAGACTCATAAAGAAAGTATACATAAATCAACATATTCCGACAAAGAAAATGAATAAGGTGATCATTGTGAATATCCTAATTGATGCAATAGGAAAAAGAATGCCAAAAGTATGCAAACTGTGTAAGGTGTGGTATAGCATAGTTAATCCACAAAACCTGATCAGAAAATGCTCTGCATGCAATATTCCGACGCATCCTCAATGTGCTGAAGTAATGCAAGATATAAGAAAGGATACTAGAATATTTTGCTCAACATGTCTATCATGGATAGACAATGTTATTAAATCAAGACTAAATGTACAAATAGTTGAGGATGAAGAAGAAGAAGAAGAGGAAGAAGAAGAAGAGGAAAACGGAAGAGAAGTAAACAAAACTGAAATGACAGAAAAAAATAAGGAAAACAAAGAACAAGATAAAAGTATGGATGCAGAGATACTCATTGATACTACATATGAGGCAATCAAGCAGCATACATACGAAGAAATAAATTACGACATGACAACACAAAAGAAAATTCCGAAGAGGTTCTATCCAGATCTGCACACTGATGGGAAAGAGGAAAAAATAGACAAGAAAGACAAAGTCTGCAACCCTTTGAAAAGAGGGAATTGCAGATTCGGAGAAAGATGTTACTACAAACATCGCAAGGTATGTCACAACTATGAAATCTATGGTAAATGTGCATACCTAGACAGCAATGACGATGATTGCAGAGATCTACATCCAAAAATATGCTAAAACGGAAAAGAAGGAAAAGGATATAAGTTCGACAAAAAATGTAAATATATGCACTCTGTAGCCATGAATCAAAATCAAATGAATTATCAATCAAATAATAAAATCCAAAATAAGAAAGAAACAAATAAAGAGAGGAACAAAGAATATCAGGTGAAGAAAAAAAGCAAGCCATCACCGCGATATGGTGTGTTAGCAAAATATTTCCAAGCATCAGCTCCAAGATACAGCTCAAGAGATAAGAACTGTATTTATGATGCAAGAGGATATTGCAGATACGGAGAAAATTGCAGATTCAGACACAAAATGAATAATTATGATGAAGGAAGATCAAATATTATGGAAAAGTTGGATTTTTTAATGTCAGAATTTCTGGAAATGAAGAAAAGAACAACATAATAGGAAAGAGACATGGGAAAATCCTTATTATTACCCATATTAAATAAAGGAGAAAACACGCAAACCATCATAGTGATGAATGTGCAGGGTTTAGTTACGAGTAACTCAAAAAGAAAAATAGAGTGCTATGAAGAACTAACCCAAATTGAAAAAGAAAACTAGAATATAATTACGAAATAAGTGAAAACCTGTTTATTCCCCAGGAGACTGGGAATGACGATCAAATTAACAAAAAGGGTTCCAAACTTATAGATCAGATCAGAAAAAATAGGAATCAAGGGGGAACCGCAATATATGGGAAAGACAAAAAACAAGGAAAAATATATGAGAAATATAGTAACTTAGAGTGTGAACTAATAGCGGTAGAATTTGAATCTGAAAAATTAATGAACATAGTAATATATAGAACCCCTAATACTAAAGAGTTTGACATAATAATAGAAAAATTGGATGATATATGTAGAAATCACAAGGACTGGACTATTTTCCTTTCCGGAGACTTTAACTTTCCTTTCGTAGACTGGAAAGAACGAATAGGAGATTGTGGTTGTATTTATACATATAAAAAAGAGAGTAATAGTAGTGCAGAAGATAAAAGGCAATTCGAAAAGCTATTAGATATGCTACTATAATACAACATTCAACAAATAAATCACCTGCCAACAAGAAAGGAAAATACTTTAGACCTAGTATTTGTGAACGAGGTGAATTATGTTAAAGAAATAATAGTTTATAATGCGAGTATTTCAGACCATAATGTCATAGAATTAACAGTCCACTCCAAAGCAAGTGAAAACAGAGATAAGCAAGAAATGAAAAAGTGGGAAGGATATGGAAAATACAACTTCTACAGTAAAAATATAAAATGGTCAGAAATAAATGAAGAATTAAACAAAGATTGGGATAATATTTTCGTAAGTGATGATATAAGGGTAAATACGGAGATATTATATAAAATATTAGAGAAAATAGTGGATAAATATATACCGAAGAAGAAAAGTAAACATCAGTCATGCATACCAAGAGACAGTAGGATCTTGTTCCAGAAAATCAGAAAGAGGAAAAAAGGTCTTGCAAAAGAAAAAAAAATGCATGGAAAGTTATAGAACTAAAAAGTAAGATAGAAAATGCAGAACAAAAGATTATACAATCAAAAGAAAATGAAAAACGGGACTTGGAAGAAAAAACCCAAGTAAATATCAAGCAAAACCCCAACTATTATACTCGTATGCGAAAAAGATGAATAAAAGAAGAATAGAAATTAGGCCCTCTAAGAATTGAAGGAGATTTAACGAACTGAAAAAATGAAAAAACATATGCAACATATTTGCAGAACGATTAATTAAGAGAGAATTCACCCCTAGAATTGATAATGAAGATAATGATATAGAAGTAAGGGAAGAAAATAGTGAATATCTAGCAGACATAGATATTAATGAAGCTGATATTGTGCAGGCTATTAATGAAATTAAAAAAGGAGCTGCTGCCGGGCCTGATGGTGTCCCTGCTAATTTGTTAAAGAAAGTAGTTCATTCTATCGCAAAGCCACTTGCAATATTATTAAGACAAAGTGTAGATACAGGCAAGATTTATGATGAGCACAAATTAGCATATATTACCCCTACTTTCAAAAGTGGATCAAGACTAGAGGCAAGTAATTATAGGCCTGTGAGTCTAACATCACATATTATGAAAGTGTATGAAAGGGTAATGAAGAAAAATATTATGAAACATTTAATAAAAAATAATTTGTTTAATATAGGACAACATGGTTTCATACCCGGAAAAAGTACACAAACCCAACTGTTAGTCCACCATGAGAACATATACAAAAATATGAAAAGCGGAAATGAAACAGATGTGGTTTATCTAGACTTTGCAAAAGCTTTTGACAAGGTAGACCATAATATATTAGCGAAGAAAATTAGAAAACATAATATAGTGGATAAAGTAGGAAGATGGTTAAAAGAATTTTTACAGAACAGAAAACAGATAGTTATTGCAAACGATGAGAAATCGGATGAAGCTAAGGTAATATCCGGTGTGCCACAAGGTACAGTGTTAGCTGCATTACTGTTTGTTATTATGATTGCAGACATAGACAGTAATGTTAAGGACTCGGTAGTGAGTAGTTTCGCTGATGACACAAGAATAAGTAGAGAAATTACTTGTGATGAAGATAGGAACACACTACAAAGAGACCTTAACAAAGTATATATTGGGCAGAGGTAAATAGGATGGTATTTAACTCTGATAAATGTGAATCAATAAATTATGGAGACAGAGAAGGAAAGCTATATGCATATAGGGGACCTAATAATGAGGCAATCACAAATAAGGAAGCAGTTAAAGACCTTGGTGTGATGATGAACAGGAACATGTTATGCAATGATCAAATAGCAATTCTATTGGCAAAATGTAAAGAGCAAAAATGGGAATGTTGTTACGGCACTTCAAAACAAGAAAAGCTGAACACATGATTATTCTTTATAAAACATATGTTCGTAGTCCACTTGAATATTGCAATATGATATGGTACCCACACTATCAAAAGGATATTACACAAATAGAGAGTGTACAAAGGTCCTTTACAGCTAGAATAGAAGAAGTTAAGGACCTTGACTACTGGGAAACACTACAATTCTTAAAATTATATAGTCTAGAAAGGAGAAGACAACGCTACATGATAATTCAGGCATGGAAACAGATAGAAGGAATTGCCGAAAACATCATGGAGCTAAAAATATCAGAAAGAGCAAGCAGAGGTAGATTAATAGTGCCCAAAACTATACCAGGAAAAATAAGGAAAGCACACAGGACATTAATCCACTACGCACCAGTATCGATAGTGCAGCATCTGTTCAATGCGTTGCCAGCTCATCTGAGGAATATATCAGGAGTGAGAGTAGATGTGTTTAAGAATAAGCTCGACAAATATCTAAGCTGCATCCCAGACCATCCAAGATTGGAGGATGCAAAATATACCGGAAGATGTACTAGCAACTCTCTGGTAGACATTAGAGGTGCCTCACACTGAGGGACCTGGGGCAACCCGAACAAGATGTAAGGTCTGTAAGGTAAGGTCTCTCTCTCTCTCTCTCTCTCTCTCTCGTCTCCTCTCTCTCTCTCTCTCTCTGTTGATGTAATGGATTTGACTCAGACTTAAACTCTGAGGAATTATTGAAACGAGACTTGATACCATGACAATGTGCAAATAGGTTTCTGTACCTTTTAGCCTCGTATCGCCGTAAGAGCTGAGTTTGTAAAACCATCAGGATAATGCTTTCTGTCAGATGCTCAGGTGGTAGGTTGCTGCCCGGATCTAGACTCTTTAATAATAATAATAATAATAATAATAATAATAATAATAATAATAATAATAATAATAATAATAATAATAATATATTGGAAAAATGCCATCTGTGCAGCCTACGTCGTTGAATACACTGGCACTCTGTATTAAGCTGAGCCTATATGACACCTTGTCGACCTGGCATATGAGTTTATTTCAGCTGGTAAATCGTAAAGCAGCTGTCTCCGTACTCCATATACATAACCTTTGTGCCATTGACCCTTAGTAAATGGTAGCGTAGACTACCGAAACGTCGGGATAATAAATGAGCTTCTTACATCTTTGTGATTTTATACCTGATGAAACGAAGAGACATGTTTGTCAAGTTGACAAGGCGTAATATACGGTCAGCGGCCTAAAGAATGCCATGCTTTTCAATGGATTAAATAATAATAATAATAATAATAATAATAATAATAATAATAATAATAATAATAATAATAATAATACATCAAGCTGTATGGTAAGAGCATCAAGGAAATAGATACTCTAATCCAGACTGTAAGGATTGTATCTGGGGACATCAGGATGGAGTTTGGAATAGAAAAATGCGCCTTAGTCAACATACAAAAAGGCAAAGTAACGAGAACTGAAGGGATAAAACTACCAGATGGGAGCAACATCAAACACATAGATGAGACAGGATACAAATACCTGGGAATAATGGAAGGAGGGGATATAAAACACCAAGAGATGAAGGACACGATCAGGAAAGTATATAAGCAGAGACTCAAGGCGATACTCAAGTCAAAACTCAACGCCGGAAATATGATAAAAGCCATAAACACATGGGCAGTGCCAGTAATCAGATACAGCGCAGGAATAGTCCTTACCTTACCTTACAGACCTTACAGTTCGTTCGGGTTGCCCCAGGTCCCTCAGTGTGAGGCGCCTCTAATGTCTACCAGAGAGTTGCTAGTACATCTTCCGGTATATTTTGCATCTTCCAATCTTGGATGGTCTGGGATGCAGTTTAGATATTTGTCGAGCTTATTCTTAAACACATCTACGCTCACTCCTGATATATTCCTCAGATGAGCTGGCAACGCATTGAATAGACGCTGCATTATCGATGCTGGTGCGTAGTGGATTAATGTCCTGTGTGCTTTCCTTATTTTTCCTGGTATAGTTTTGGGCACTATTAATCTACCTCTGCTTGCTCTTTCTGATATTTTTAGTTCCATGATATTTTCTGTTATTCCTTCTATCTGTTTCCATGCCTGAATTATCATGTAGCGTTCTCTTCTCCTTTCTAGACTATATAATTTTAAGGATTGTAGTCTTTCCCAGTAGTCTAGGTCCTTAACTTCTTCTATTCTAGCTGTAAAGGACCTTTGTACACTCTCTATTTGTGCAATATCCTTTTGATAGTGTGGGTACCATATCATATTGCAATATTCAAGTGGACTACGAACATATGTTTTATAAAGCATAATCATGTGTTCAGCTTTTCTTGTTTTGAAGTGCCGTAACAACATTCCCATTTTTGCTTTACATTTTGCCAACAGAATTGCTATTTGATCATTGCATAACATGTTCCTATTCGTCATCACACCAAGGTCTTTAACTGCTTCCTTATTTGTGATTGTCTCATTATTAGGTCCCCTATATGCATATAGCTTTCCTTCTCTGTCTCCATAATTTATTGATTCAAATTTATCAGAGTTAAATACCATCCTATTTACCTCTGCCCAATCATATACTTTGTTAAGGTCTCTTTGTAGAGCGTTCCTATCTTCATCACAAGTAATTTCTCTACTTATTCTTGTGTCATCAGCGAAACTACTCACTACCGAATCCTTAACATTACTGTCTATGTCTTCAATCATAATAACAAACAATATTGCAGCTAGCACCGTACCTTGTGGCACACCGGATATTACTTGGTTTCATCCGATTTCTCATCGTTTTGCAATAACTATCTGTTTTTCTGTTGTGTAAAAATTCTTTTAACCATCTTCCTACTTTATCTACGATATTGTGTTTTCTAATTTTCTTTGCTAATATATTATGGTCTACTTTGTCAAAAGCTTTTGCAAAGTCTAGATAAACCACATCTGTTTCATTTCCGCTTTTCATATTTTTGAATATGTTCTCACGGTGGACTAACAGTTGGGTTTGTGTACTTTTTCCGGGTACGAAACCGTGTTGTCCTATATTAAACAAATTATTTTTTTATTAAATGTTTCATAATATTTTTCTTCATTACCCTTTCATACACTTTCATAATATGTGATGTTAGACTCACAGGCCTATAATTACTTGCCTCTAGTCTTGATCCACTTTTGAAAGTAGGGGTGATATATGCTAATTTGTGCTCATCATAAATCTTGCCTGTATCTACACTTTGTCTTAATAATATTGCAAGTGGCTTTGCGATAGAATGAACTACTTTCTTTAACAAAATAGCAGGGACTCCATCCGGCCCTGCAGCAGCTCCATTTTTAATTTCATTAATTGCCTGCACAATATCAGCTTCATTAATTTCTATGTCAGCTAAATATTCACTATTTTCTTCCCTTACTTCTATATCATTATCTTCATTATCTATTCTAGGGGTGAATTCTCTCTTATATCGTTCTGCCAGTATGTTGCAAATTTCCTTTTTTTCATTCGTTAATCTCCCTTCAATTCTCAGAGGGCCTATTTCTATTCTTCTTTTATTCATCTTCTTCGCATATGAGTATAATAGTTTGGGGTTTTGCTGCTTGATATTTAATAGGGTTTTTTCTTCCAAGTCCCGTTTTTCATTTTCTTTTGATTGTATAATCTTTTGTTCTGCATTTTCTATCTTACTTTTTAGTTTCTATAACTTTCCATGCATTTTTTTCTTTTGCAAGACCTTTTTTTCCACTTTCTGATTTTCTGGAACAAGATCCTTCTGTCTCTTGGTATGCATGAATGATGTTTACTTTTCTTCTTCGGTATATATTTTTCCACTATTTTCTCCAATATTTTATATAATATCTCCGTATTTACCCTTATGTCATCACTTACGAAAATGTTATCCCAATCTTTGTTTAATTCTTCATTAATTTCTGACCATTTTATATTTTTACTGTAGAAGTTGTATTTTCCATATCCTTCCCACTTTTTCATTTCTTGCTTATCTCTATTTTCACTTGCTTTGGAATGAACTTGTTAATTCTATGACATTATGGTCTGAAATACTCGCATTATAAACTATTATTTCTTTAACATAATTCATCTCGTTCACAAATACTAGGTCTAAAGTATTTTCCTTTCTTGTTGGCAGGTGATTTATTTGTTGAATGTTGTATTCTAGTAGCATATCTAATAGCTTTTCAAATTGCCTCTTATCTTCTGCACTACTATTACTCTCTTTTTAATATGTATAAGTACAACCACAATCTCCTATTCGTTCTTTCATTCTACGAAAGGAAAGTTGAAGTCACCAGATAGGAGAATAGTCCAGTCCTTGTGATTTCTACATATATCATCCAATTTTTCAATTATTAAGTCAAACTCTTTAGTATTAGGACGGTCTATATATTACTATGTCATCAATTTTTTCAGATTCAAATTCTACCGCTATTAGTTCACATTCTGAGTTACTATATTTCTCATATATTTTTCTTGTTTTTTGTCCTTTCCCATATATTGCGGTTCCCCCTTGATTCCTATTTTTTCTATCTGATCTATAAGTTTGGAACCCTTTTATTTGATCATCATTCCCAGTCTCTTGGGAATACCAGGTTTCACTTATATTCATTATATCTATTTTCTTTTCATTTTGGGTTAGTTCTTCTAAGTACTCTATTTTTCTTTTTGAGTTACTCGTAACTAAACCCTGCGCATTCATCACTATGATGGTTTGCGTGTTTTCTCCTTCATTTAATAATGGTAGTAATAAGGATTTTTCCCCATGTCTCTTTCCTGTTCTGGTATGTTGTTCTTTTTTTCATTTCCAGAAATTCTGACATTAAAAAATCCAACTTTTCCATAATATTTGATCTTCCTTCATCATAATTATTCATTTTGTGTCTGAATCTGCAATTTTCTCCGTTTCTGCAATATCCTCTTGCATAATAAATACAGTTATTATCTCTTGAGTAGAATTTCGGAGCTGATGCTTTGAAATTTTTTGCTGACACCTCTGCATATCTCATTGGTGGTTTGCTTTTCTCTTTTACCTGATATTCTTGATTTTTCTCTTTATTTGTTTCTTTCTTATTTTGGATTTTATTACTTGGTTGGTTATTTATTTGATTATGATTCATGGCTACAGGGTGCATATATTTGCATTTTTTGTCGAACTTACATCCTTTTCCTTCTTTTAGGTTTTTTTTACATATTTTTGGATGCAGATCTCTGCAATCATCCCCATATCCATCTAAGTATGCACATTTACCATATATTTCATAGTTTTTGACATATCTTAGGATGTTTGTAGTAACATCTTTCTCCAAATCTGCAATTCCCTCTTTTCAAAAGGTTGCAGATTTTGTCTTTCTTGTCTATTTTTTCCTCTTTCCCGTCATTGTGTAGATCTGGGTAGAGCCTCTTCGGGATTTGCTTTTCTGTTGTCATATCGTAATTTATTTCTTCGTAGGTATGCTGCTTTATTGCCTCATATGTAGTATCAATGAGTATCTCTGCATCATACTTTTATCTTGTTCTTTGTTTTCCTTATTTTTTTCTGTCATTTCATTTTTGTTTACTTCTCTTCCGTTTTCCTCTTCTTCTTTTTTTTTTTCTTCTTCTTCTTCCTCTTCCTCTTCTTCTTCATCCTCAACTATTTGTACATTCAATCTTGATTTAATAACATTGTCTATCCATGATAGACATGTTGAACAAAAAATTCTTGTATCTTTTCTCAAATCTTGTATTACCTCAGCACACTGTGGATGGGTCGGAAAGTTGCATGCAGCACATTTTCTGATTAGGTTTTGTGGATTGACTATGCTATACCAAACCTTACACAGTTTGCATGCTTTTGGCATTCTTTTTCCTAATGCATCAATTAGGATATTCACAAGATTCACCTTATTCATTTTCTTTGTCGGAATATGTTGGTTTATGTATATTTTCTTTATGAGTCTCTTGACCACTTGGATTTTATTTGGAACTTCTTCAATTATTTTCAAGATGTTTTCATTAGATTTGTTCCAGTTTGAAGGATTATATCCTTCTAATATATCTATGAATGCTTTTGTATCTTTTTGGTTAGGACTGTTGCTGATTTCATAGATGAGAAATGCCAGTTCCCTTCCTGCTACCTCATCGTATTGCGAATCTGCTAAACACGAACGCCAATTACGCCACCTCTTCCCGCAGTTGGAACTTACTGCCATCTTGTTCTGATTTATAGTATTACACTTGATAAACTAACTTAGAAGACGCTTTATCCTACTATTTTCACACTAATCTTATCACCGATAGTTCACGAACACTTCTAGATATTTCTCAAATTCTAGTCGTATGTTAAACTTGTGATATCTGTTGATTAATCTGACTTCACGCGGGTACGTCTCACCAAGCAAGATGGCTACTACGAGAGGCAGAACTCCGCAGCATAGATCAGAAAACCAGGAAACATATGACAATACACAAAGCACTACACCCAAGAGCAAATACGGACAGACTATACATAACACGAAAGGAAGGAGGGAGGGGACTACTAAGTATAGAGGACTGCGTCAACATCGAAAACAGAGCACTGGGGCAATATCTGAAAACCAGTGAAGACGAGTGGCTAAAGAGTGCATGGGAAGGACTAATAAAAGTAGACGAAGACCCAGAAATATACAGAGACAGGAGAATGACAGACAGAACAGAGGACTGGCACAACAAACCAATGCACGGACAATACATGAGACAGACTAAAGAACTAGCCAGCGATGACACATGGCAATGGCTACAGAGGGGAGAGCTAAAGAAGGAAACTGAAGGAATGATAACAGCGGCACAAGATCAGGCCCTAAGAACCAGATATATTCAAAGAACGATAGACGGAAATAACATCTCTCCCATATGTAGGAAGTGCAATACGAAAAATTAAACCATAAACCACATAGCAAGCGAATGCCCGGCACTTGCACAGAACCAGTACAAAAAGAGGCATGATTCAGTAGCAATAGCCCTCCACTGGAGCCTGTGCAAGAAACATCAGCTACCTTGCAGTAATAAGTGGTACGAGCACCAACCTGAGAGAGTGATAGAAAACGATCAGGCAAAAATCCTCTGGGACTATGGTATCAGAACGGATAGGGTGATACTGCAAATAGACCAGACGTGACGTTGATTGACAAAGTCAAGAAGAAAGTATCACTCATTGATGTCGTACTACCATGGGACACCAGAGTTGAGAGAAAGAAAGAGAGGGATGGATAAGTATCAAGATCTGAAAATAGAAATAAGAAGAATATGGGATATGCCAGTGGAAATCGTACCCATAATCATAGAAGCACTAGGCACGATCCCAAGATCCCTGAAAAGGAATCTAGAAAAACTAGATGCTGAAGTAGCTCCAGGACTCATGCAGAAGAGTGTGATCCTAGAAACGGCGCACATCGTGAGAAAAGTGATGGACTCCTAAGGAGGCATGATGCAACCCAGAACCCCACACAATAAATACCACCCAGTCGAATTGGAGGACTGTGATAGAGCGCAAAAAAAAAAAAAAAAAAAAAATAAAATAAATAATAATAATAATAATAATAATAATAATAATAATAATAAAAATAATATAATAATAATAATAATAATAATAATAATAATCTTCAAAGGGGTCCACATTAATAAAAAAAAAAAATAAAAGTTCGTGTATAATTTAAAAAACACTTTACTTTCAAAGCTTTCGAACCCTTCCCTGGGTTCATCTTCAGTTTTTCCCTAAGAATAATTAATAATAATAACAATAATAAAATATAATAATGGAATAATAATAATAATAATTAAATAATAATAATAATAAATAAAAAATAATAATAATATAATAATAATAATAATAATAAAACGGCGCACAGTAAGAAAAGTGATGGATTCCTAAGGAGGCGGGATGCAACCCCGAACCCCACACTATAAATACCACCCAGTCGAATTGGAGGACTGTGATAGGCCAATAATAATAATAATAATAATAATAATAATAATAATAATAATATAAATCCACAGTTACGTCAATGTACATATATTTAAATTTAAACCTTTTGAGATTGGTAAGGGGAACCGAACAGATTCCCGAAAGCTATCCTTAAAGTCTTAGATTTAAATATATGTACATTTACATAGCTGTGGATTTTTATCTCCATTTGAAGACTCGTGCTACTATGAGGATTTTTTTAATAATAATAATAATAATAATAATAATACTAATAATAATAATAATAACAACAACAACATTCATACTGGTAATAGATCTGAAACTAATGATAATGATTATAGTTGTAATCTTGCTAACGATTATAATCTGGATGATAGTGGTAGTCATCTTCTAATTGCTATAGTGGAGAACGTAGTTTATCCCTGCATATTTTCATAGATGAGCGAGCGTCTTCTGTGTCAATCTTCCACCGAGCCCGACTTCATCGAGTCAATTTTCTTAATGGGGTCATGAGAAGGAAGTCTTTGAGTCCCTTAGCATTATTTTTTTTAAAATTTTTTTTTAACTTTACTTCTTACCTTTATTATGTCCACTTTTTCACCCGGAACTCCCGTTATCCCTTTGTCGCCACGACAAAATTGGCCGCCCATTTTGGGCGCCGTCAGAATTAGCTGAGAGGGATAATGGAACGCACACACATTATGAAAAGTGGGATGAGAGGGGGAAATAGGATCTCTCTCTCTCTCTCTCCTCTCTCTCTCTCTCTCTCTTAAAAGACGTTTTTTTTTAGTTTTAGTTGTGCTGTATGGAGCTTTGACCTAGCATCTCTCTCTCTCTCTCTCTCTCTCTCTCTCTCTCTCTCTCTCTCTCCATGAAAATAAATATTTTTTGTTCTGAGCAACCTGCAACTTGACATTATTCAGTCAAATGAGCATCTATGGCTCATATTTCCATATAAATTTCCGAAATGAATAGAATTATTTGCATTTAGATAACTCATTAACTCCGCTGGGATTTTGGGAGGCTGTTCGAAGCTCGATGCTTGGAATTCAAGCACAAAAAAAAGGCGTGCTTATCACAGGGGCTATATTTCAGTTGCATGGGCCATTGTTATCGGCATTATCGGTGGTCGGTCTCGGACTTTTGACAATCACGGTTGCCGTTGTTATGCATTGGTATGTCTGTTGGTATCCGCCGATTTTTTTTGGGTATGGTGAAAGTGGCTTTGGGTATCGTTTGCTTATTTTTGCGGGTATGGTGAAAGTGGCTTTGGGTATTGTTTATTTTTGTGGGTATGGTGAAAGTGGCTTTGGGTATTGTCTATTTATTTTTGTGGGTACGGTGAAGGTGGCTTTGGTATTGTTTGGTTATTTTTGTGGGTATGGTGACAGTGGCTTTGAGTATTGTTTATTTTTGTGGGTATGGTGAAAGTGGCTTTGAGTATTGTTTATTTTTGTGGGTATGGTGAAAGTGGCTTTGAGTATTGTTAATTTTTGTGAGTATGGTGAAAGTGGCTTTGGGTATTGTCTATTTATTTTTGCGGGTACGGTGAAGGTGGCTTTGGTATTGTTTGGTTATTTTTGTAGGCATGGTGAAAGTAGCTTTGAATGTTATTTTTGTGGGTGTGGTGAAAGTGGCTTTGGTATTGTTTGTTTATTTTTGTGGGTATAGTGAAAGTGGCTTTGGGTATTGTCTATTTATTTTTCTGGGTACGGTGAAGGTGGCTTTGGTATTGTTTGTTTTTTTTGTGGGTATGGTGAAAGTGGCATTGAGTATTGTTTATTTTTGGGGGTATGGTGTAAGTGGCTTTGAGTGACGTTTATTTTTGTGGGTATTGTGAAAGTGGCGCTGAGTATTGTTTATTTTTGTGGGTATGGCGAAAGTGGCTTTGAGTGACGTTTATTTTTGTGGGTATGGTGTAAGTGGCTTTGAGTGACGTTTATTTTTGTGGGTATGATGAAAGTGGCTTTGAGTATTGTTTATTTTTGTGGGTATGGTGTAAGTGGCTTTGAGTGACGTTTATTTTTGTGGGTATGATGAAAGTGGCTTTGAGTATTGTTTATTTTTGTGGGTATGGCGAAAGTGGCTTTGAGTATAGTTTATTTTTGTGGGTATGGTGCAAGTGGCTTTGAGCATTGTTTATTTTTGTGGGTATGGTGAAAGTGGCTTTGCGTATTGTTTATTTTTGTGGGTATGGTGAAAGTGGCTTTGGGTATTGTTTATTTTTGTGGGTATGGTGAAAGTGGCTTTGGGTATTGTTTATTTTTGTGGGTATGATGAAAGTGGCTTTGAGTATTGTTTATTTTTGTGGGTATGGTGAAAGTGGCTTTGAGCATTGTTTATTTTTGTGGGTATGGTGAAAGTGGCTTTGAGCATTGTTATTTTGTGGTATGGTGTAAGTGGCTTTGAGTGACGTTTATTTTTGTGGGTATGGTGCAAGTGGCTTTGAGTATTGTTTATTTTTGTGGGTATGGTGAAAGTGGCTTTGGGTATTGTTTATTTTTGTGGGTATGGTGAAAGTGGCTTTGAGCATTGTTTATTTTTGTGGGTATGGTGTAAGTGGCTTTGAGTGACGTTTATTTTTGTGGGTATGGTGCAAGTGGCTTTGAGTATTGTTTATTTTTGTGGGTGGGTAGGTGAAGTGGCTTTGGGTATTGTTTTATTTTTGTGGTATGGTGAAAGTGGCTTTGAGCATTGTTTATTTTTGTGGGTATGGTGTAAGTGGCTTTGAGTGACGTTTATTTTTGTGGGTATGGTGCAAGTGGCTTTGAGTATTGTTTATTTTTGTGGGTATGGTGAAAGTGGCTTTGGGTATTGTTTATTTTTGTGGGTATGGTGAAAGTGGCTTTGAGCATTGTTTATTTTTGTGGGTATGGTGTAAGTGGCTTTGAGTGACGTTTATTTTTGTGGGTATGGTGAAAGCAGCTTTGAGTATTGTTTGCTTATTTTTTGTGGAGATTGTGAAAGTGCTTTGGGTATGGTTAGGATGTTTATTGCTTTGTAAGATTTAGAGACCAGTCGGTAATACCTACTGAATTACGCCTGAGAAAACGAGAATTTGTGCAGTTTATCTCTTCATAGGTCGAGACAGTGGGACGAGTATAATGATCCATAAAAAAAAAATAAAGCAAACGGCTCCATAATCTCAAAGTTACTCGCCAGGACTTAACGAACTGCAAAACCAGCTCGGAAAATCGAGGATGGATGGATGCCACTAAACCTAAAGGCTCTCCCTATCTTCAGAGACTTACAGAGCAGAAGATTATTCGCATGAACCGACAAGGAGGTTGTCTTCAGAGGGACCTTAACAGGAATTTGGCAAGTACTTGCCTGAGAGGAAATTTAGAAAATAAAAACCACCAGAAAATTGTAGCTACTTACTTTCAGAAAGGAAGAAAGGATTTGAAGAGATAAACAGAGGTTAATCAAGCGAACCGCAAGAGGATATCAGAGCGCGTTCTCTATTCGTCGAAGGGCTGCGAAGTGAAGATCCATTAGTTGAGATGAAAGAGATTATTAAGTGGAAATTGTAGGAAGAGAGTAATTAAGGAAAAGAGGCTGTAAAAACTGAAATAGTTAGATAATGCCAAATCAGCGACTGAAACGAAAAGCAAAAATAAAAAAGAAAGACTAGATATTTGTATTCCCCAAGAAAGTGCCAAGAAAAAGATATTTGTTTTTTACTGAAGTAACTAAAAAAACACAACAGATGCCGCCGATTTGCATCAGAAAAATATAATGAAGCTGCCACGAGAAGATAGTTTTCCTTTTAAAATATATGCATGAAAAATGACCTAGAGGAGAAACGGACGAATGTAGAGAGGTTACACTCTTGCAAAAAAAAAAAAATACTGAAAACAACAGGGGGGAAAATCAAAAGCCAAACAAACAGTGAGCTCGTCTTGTGCGAGACTGCTTCTCTCCAACCCAATTTCAGATCACGCAAGTGTTTACGCAACTGAATTTTCTGCTTTCGAACCATCGCTGCTAATAAGCGGCGTCGTTAACATGCTTGGATTGACTTTCGTTGGAGATGGCCTCTTCAGAATTCTCTCTCTCTCTCTCTCTCTCTCTCTCCTCTCTCTCTCTCTCTCTCTCTCCAGGGGCCTCATTAAGTTTGCCTTTCTAGGTCGAAGCAATGTATAGGGTACCTGGTGGTTGTGTTAGTCAATTGTTGTAGGTTTCAGATGAGAGAGAGAGAGAGAGAGAGAGAGAGAGAGAGAGAGAGAGAGAGAGAGAGAGAGTGTATGGGGGATTATCTCGACTAGATAATCTTCAACCTGCTATGGTGAAACTGTTTGAAATGCTCATGTCTGGCCGTCGATATGTAGCAGGTTTTACAAATGACGCTTTTACTCGTGCAGAAATACTATTCTTAATATATAGTACATACGATACACTAATACATGCCCATACCCACCCATACCTGTCATTTTACGTTCACATGGCCGTGCTAAAATGCTAATTAAAACGTACTAAGGTGTGTGATAGAGTCCATGAGCTATACACAAACTGTGAACTTCCTTTCCCACAGTGTGTTCAGACGGTGCTGCAGTTTGGTTCAACTGGATTTATGACAAATGCCAAATCATTTCTTGACAATATAAATTGTTGAACCACTATCGTTCCAATTTCTTTTTCTGCGTGGACATCTCCCACCATTAAGGAGACACTTAACGAACAGGCAATGTCTCATCTATGATCCGGAACAGAAACCAATTACTTCTTTTCTGGCCTCAAAAGGTCCTCATTCCCTCACTGAGTAGTTATCGTGAGACTAATTGAACATGGCTTGGAACTCCATTTCGGCTCAACTCTCATTTTCCCTCATCTCTCTCTCCGTCCTCCTTCTCTCCTCCTCCTTCTCTCCTTCCTTATCCTCCTCCTTCCTCCTCCTCCTACTCCTCCTCTCCTCTCTCTCTCTCTCTCTCTCCTCCTCCTGCCTCCTCCTGCCTCCTCCTCCTCCTCCTCCTCCTCCTCCATCAGCCCATTTTCACATTATCAGTACCTCGTTAGTTTTTATACTCGTCTATTGCAAAGCCAGAATCGCGATAAAATCAGTCATTCAATTTCTATCACTTTTATTTTTGGCTTAGATGAGCCAGTTTCAGTGACCAACCATAATTCTTTATTATTAGAGAAATAACGATAAATTCAACTTAACTTTTTCTTTTTCTTCTCAAGATTTCTGAACGAATAAAACTTGATAAAACCTTGTCCCAGGAATTTCATCGGCTTCCATCCTCTCATGATGATCAGGCAACGTCAAAGCATTATTTAAGCAGAATGTGCTTGTGTATTTATACAAACATACACTTGCAGACAGGCAGTAATGAATGGAAACTAGAGCTGAAGAGATACAACACATCTCATTATGGGAACTTCTTCACATACAAGATATGTGACACATGGAATAAACTGCCACCTGAAGTTATTAACAGGAATAGTAGTGGAAGAATTTAAAAGAAAGCTAGACAAGATCATTAGGAGGACACTGTGAATGAACAGTAAAACCTGCTCCAAGAGATAAGTGAGCACATGATGTCTCCTCTTAGGATGGACTAACAAGTCTTTAGACATCCTAATCCTTGTAACTCCTTGTAATACATACACGCAGGTGTAATATATGAGCATAATGTGTATATATAAATATATATATATATATATATATATATATATATACATATATATATACATATATATATGTATATATATATATTACACATTATGTGTATATATATATATATATATATATATATATATATATATATGAGAGTGGGGTAAGAAGGCCCCCTTAAGGAGAAATGCCTATATTGTGTACAGTATTTCAGCTATTGACCTAACAGAGATATTTCTAGAAAGCTTTGTTATTGGAGTATCAACGATCATAATCATGAAAAGCTGTTAGCAATTTAGGATGGTAAAAACATGACCTGAAAAAAAAGAACAAAGGGGGCCTTTTACCCCATGGGTGGGGTAAAAAGCCCACGGTGGGGGCTTTTTGCCCCATACCCAAGATATTGCTGCACTTCATGAAAACTACCATTCAAATTGAAAAGTAGACGCCTATTTTTGCTAAATATAAAAAATTCAACCTTCCACACAAATATATTCAAGAATAATTTTGGAAAATATACAGAAATTAATCTTAGAGTTTTGAGTTTCTTGTAAAACCTAGGAACATTTTGGTATTCATAAGAACTGAAATTAGCAAAATTGTGAAATAAATTGACACTCCTCTACAGGACAGCTGTAACAGCACAATTAGAAATAAATTTACATTCTTTATATAACACCAAGAATAACACAAATAAAAGAAATGATGGATAAGTTTTACATAAGAACAAAAATGACACATTACTCCATTCTCTCTGGCTAAAGTCCTCTGACTGTGGTGGCCATCCGGAATTGTAATGTGCTTTTCTGCTCGACTTGGCGTAACAATTTTAATCAAGTGATGTAGCCAGTCTACGAAACAACCAGCATTAGACCATCCATTTGCTGTGCATCTAGCAATTGATCCAAGTGAGCTGCCGATCATAAGTAGTGAAGTCATCCTTTTACGGGTAGATATAAATATAAGAGGAGACCAAACTCCAGCTGCCTTCATTGCACAAATAAGATGTAGTCTGTCCTCTTTCACCACTGGTTACATGTCCAGCTGATCAGATGGGGTAAAAAGCCCCCTGGGCTTCTTACCCCAAAGAGTGGTGGGCCTTTTACCCCACTTGCCATTTTGTAAGAAAACTAAATCCACCTGTACCTCAATTGAGTTTTCAAATCTGGATTGCATTGCAAGATATTTCTTAGCTCTCATTTAAAGTAACTGTCGTTAAAATACTGACTTTACTGACAAGATGTCCGCACAGGATATTCCTGATATAGCACGCATACTTACATGAAATGTGTCCAAAGAAGAAAAATGCTTGCTGGCTTTGTTCCATTCTAGTTCTCCCTGGCTGTTTGGTATAGAAAGCTTCAGGCAGAAGGTGTTGCTGCACTGATCAGCTGACTAAGTTGCTATGTTATGTAATAAGCAAGAAAATAGGGGGAGGCCTTTTACCCCACTTTACCCTATATATAGATATATATATATATGTATATATATATAGATATATGGGATATATATATATATATAATATATTATATATATATATATATATATTAATTATATGTGTATATATATTACACCTGCGTACATGAGTGTAAGTGTGTGTTTGCACAAGATGCCAGTGGTAATGTATCCCAAACCGCGAGACCTACAACACTAGCAAACTTCCTT
>NC_087206.1:62112858-62227858 GCF_015104395.2 Macrobrachium nipponense | reverse complement strand
CAGAGCATGTCTTATTTAGTATTTATCTCTCGTAAAGTTTCATAGGATATAGTTGATAACGGTTTGTTTAGGTGTTTCCTGTTATATCAAATTATATATATAACCTCTCCCTCCCAAAAGGAGTTGAGCCGTAGAAAAATCAAGAAAATGGTCATATCCATAATCGCACTGTTACTGCTTAATATTTATATCTTTCATTTTCTCTGTTTATCTCTCTAGCTATGTGTTGACCTTTTGTGTGTAATACTATAAATAAACCCTGCTATTACTGTATCTAGCACGCAGTATAGTTGCTAGTGACAGAGAGGCAGACAGAGACCCGAAGGCTACTACTACTTCCCTGACCTCTGACACTTCCAACTCGCGATGATTTTGTTGATCGTTCTTGGGAGTCAATATTGACTTCGTAATCCCAAAGATCCACGGATAACAAACAAGACCAGAGGTCGTGGGTGGCTACGTTGGGATTGCTTCTCGGAGTAAACTTGGGTCCTGGTATATATGAGAAGTAATTAACGTCTACGTATTGTAGCGCCTACTTACTGGTTTTCACAGGTTCTCCTTCGTTTCTGAGGTATTTCATCAGTTCGTACTCGTGTCTGTTTAGTTCCCAGGTTTTCAGGAGTCAGATTGAACTCGCGTTTGCCTGCGTCAGTAGTTCAGCTTTGCTGACTAGAGGTTTTCCACGTTCTGATATTTGTTTTAACATTATCATGGTTTTTCTGGCAATATCAGTCCCTGTATTTTCTGTCCCCATAAACTTGTAACACTATTCATACATGATTTTTTTCCCATAACAAGAATACCAAACATCGACCATCGAAAGGAACTATAGTTTGTCGTTCAGTGCTTTTCCATCTGTCGAGACTTACGTAGTTCCATTCTTTAAAGAGAAAGCGATCTTAATTAGAGAAAACTCAACATCCTTGTCGTGTTTCCAGTAAAAATGGAAAAGCATTTTTTATCCTTTGCAAGTAAAATCCGAGGCAGCTGTATAGCAGATCACACTCCCCTATTGAGGTCTGACCTGCGGGATCTATGTCTTGTTGTTCATTTGGAAGGTCACACCCTTTGTCTCCTTTTTTTCAATATTTCCTCAAATCGTTTACACTGTCCTTGCTCCTATTGCTTTGCCCAAATATAATCCGTGTAATTTCTGTTTGACAGGTCCGTAGGGGTTTTTTTTCCAAAGAAAACGATAATGTAATTTGAAGTAATTAGCTGATGAAGTGGCCCTGGTATTTTATTGCATATTCTCTTTCAATTGATCCCTAGTTTCTACATCAGCACCTTTTTTAAACATATCCAGAATTAGCTTCTTCCAAGCAAGGGTTCAGGATGGTACATGATGACCTTACGATTAGGAGTAACTGTTCTGGGTTCTCTATTCTTGACGCCTGTGTTGAAGGGTAAGCTGTATTAAAGCATTACGTATTCGATTATCAACCCATTTTCCCCCTTGAAAAAGGTGTTTGGAGTTTGCGTCAACCTTCTATTTCGCTTTCCTACCACCAGGTGTCTATCTCTCTTATGAGTCAAACGTCTTAACCTGTGGAACATTCCCACCCAAAGCAGTATTTCTCCCTTTTCGCGTCTTTCAGTAAAATATTCTGATAGATTGGATTTTTCTCTCCTTTTCGAATTTTCTTGGTTGTAGCGAGGATGACTGTGAGGTTCATTTATAATCTGTACGGTGCTATTTATCATCGGTAAAGCCTACGTTGCAATTCAATGTCTCTCTCTCTCTCTCTCTCTCTCTCTCTCTCTCTCTCTCTCTCTCTCTCTCTCTCTCTCCATCATCAATCATCTGATCGATTCATTTTGTGCATTATACACTTAAGTACGTGTGGGCGAATGAATAGGTCTTAGAACGGTTAATCACTTAAAACTATTGCTGACATAATGATGCCAAGAATAGAATACAGAATTTAGGCCAAAGGCTAAGCGCTAGGACTTAAGAGGTCATTCGGCGCTGAAAGGGAAATAGACAGGAAAAAAGGTTAGACAGGTGTAACAGGAGGAAAACCTCGCAGTTGCTTTGTGCATCGGTTGTTGGGAGACGGTGGAAACTAAGATGGAGGTCAGAAAATATGAACGGAGGTAAAGTAAAAGGAACGAAAGCGGTTGCAGCAATGGGCCGAGGGAACGCTTCACGGAACCTTAAGTAATGCCTAAGTGCACCACATGAAGTGCACTGCGCTAAGTAATGATGGAGAATATCCCAATACCTTACGCAATTAAATTCCTACTTCGCGGCCAATTATTAGTGTCAGTGAGGCGGTATTGCATTTATTCCAAATGCAAGTACATATATCTGGTATTACAATAACAAGATGTGCTAAGAGCTACTACAAAAGGGTGTGACAACCGGCAGGTATTGTGTAATGAGCGTAAATACACGTTCCTAAGTACGTATCTCGTTACCATGGTAACCTCTAGGAAATAGAGAGGCGATACGCCTGAGGTGGAAGTACTCTGATACGCGACAAACAATACAGTCGACTGACAGATTGATAAAGCGAATATCAAGTTAATTACCCGGGAAGGCAAGTGATAATATATACCTCTCCTAAGAATTGTTTCATACTGCAAGTGAAACTGCGACGTTTTCCTCCTGTTGCGCCTTTTAGACCTCTTTTGCATTGTTTTTCTATCAACACTTGAATGACATCGTAGGTCCCAGCGCTTGGCCTCTGATCGAGTTCTGTATTCATCTCATCATCTCATCTCCATATGCGGCACGAGTCATGTTATCTTCACCTCCACATCCTGTCATAATCGTCTAGTCTTTCCATTTCATATCCTGCCCTAAGCATCTCGTATTTTCCTCTTCTCATCACGTCTTGATCATCTTTCTTATTCCTATATAACCTGTCCTAATCATCTCATCTCTCTCTCTCTCTCTCTCTCTCTCAACATTCCGTCATATTCATCATGTATTTCCTTTCCCCGTCATAATCATCATGTATATCCTTTCCATATCCAGCCCTGGTCATCTCGTTTTTCCCCCTCTCCACATCCTGTCATAATCGTCTTTTGTCTTAAATTGTCTCTGTTTCCTTGTAGTTGCTAAAAAGTTCCCCTTCCCTCTTTTGTATTCTCGCCTTTTTTGTCATCCGCCTTCTCTTCAAGTCACAACGGCAATTAAATTTTCCTGTGCTTCATTGATTTTCAGTATCTAGTGTTAGGGCTTTTAACTTTTAGCAAAGATTTTTCTGAAACCTGTCAACAATTTTCGGTGTCCAAAATGTTCCTGGATAAAGTTTAGGATTGTGCACGTCCTTTATCCACCATTATTTGCCGTTTTCATTTTAGATTTCAGCTTCAGTTCCTTTGGAGATGTAAAGGTTACCTGAAAAGTTCTTTAATAGGGTGGTATATTACGTTAATTGCTTCTAACAGATTACCACTTTAAGGTCTATTACTATACTGTCTTTTACTTGTGATTTCAATGATCTTAGAGGAAAAGCCAAGTTATTGTAGTCCCTTATACATGGTCATATTTTTAATATTTACCCAGTTTTAAATTTGTCTTCGTATTACTCGACATCCTTTTCCTTTCAGAGGTAACTTTAAACTTATTTTACCAAATATTTTTAATCAAATGACCCTTCCCATGTACCTTAGGGTTTAAGTATTGTATGAGCAGATTAGATTGAATTTTTAACCACGATTACTTTCGTCATAAACCATATTTATTCGCGTAACAAATTAAAATTATATGCCCTCCCCTCTTCTTTCATGTATGGTTGTTTGACCCTTGTTCTTGTGGAACTCGTGTCCAATTCTTTTCCAACGTCCTCTTTCCGAGACTACTTACTTTGTCATTTGCCTTAAATATGTCATTTTTTCACGTTTATCTGGCACCTTTTTCATATGAATTGCTAACCCTTTATACCAGCCTTCTCTGTGTTCTTTCTCGTCTTAATTCTTCAGTTTTTGAACTTTTAAAAACGTATTCGTCAGTATACTCAACACACTTTGTCCTACAATTGTTTACCTTTTTTGTTCTTAAAACAGATATTTCATATCTTTTGTGTGCTATTTTTTTCTTTTGCTTTAATCCCATTTTCCATCCCTTCTTTGGGTCCATGTTCGTCTTTGTATGCATGCTATTCCTTTTAATGTTAAGACCCTGCTCTCTTGACTCTTTGAAGGCATTTATTTTCTTAAGAATACCCTCTTCTCTGACTTAACTTCAACTTTATATCTTCTGATAAACATGTCATTTTTTTATTTCCCAAGGTTCACCTTTCACTTGATATCCCATAGCTTCGACAGTTTCCATTCATTGCAGCCTTCCTTTTTACTTTCTTCTCAATTCCCTTTTTACTTTGTTCTCAATTAATTTCATACTTTAACTTCTAAAACCTCCCCTATTTAGACGGTTTAGGTTGCTCTCATTTTTCGTGGTTCTTCTCTCCTCCTCTACTCTGAGCAGCCATTAAGTTAATGTTGCTGTCCTCAGAATGGGAGACTAGGATTTGTTTCAATCAACTTTTGTGTTTGTTGGTTGGTTCTCTTACTCTTTGTCCTACTCCAGGGTGGGTCTTGTCACCCTCTCACTATGGTGGTTCTCTCTCTCTCTCTGCATGAGAACCGACCAAAAGAACAAGAGTCAAGAAGAGGACATGAACCGAGTAGCTCCATGAAAGTCGATATGACAATAACTATCCAGCCCAACCAATAGTTGGAGAACAAAGAAGCAAGATGTGTAGAGCAAGGAAGGTAGCCACTTAATAGTAGAACAGCAGTAAAGCCGAGAAGAGAATGACAGTCTTATACAAAAGCTGATTAAATGAAAGTTGAGGCAGGCCCTCAGTCTTCCTTTAGGTCTGATGCTGCCGAGCAGCATTATGTTCCCAGGTGTTTTTCTATTCAGTTTACTATAGTCACAACTCAACTTTCATGATGTTTGTGACATTCCATACTGGCTCTTGTGCTGTTAGTGGGCTTCAACCCCACTGTCTAAGTCTTTTGTGCTGTCAGATGACTTTTCTCTCTCTGCTTCCCTGCTGCTAGCTTATTTTCTTCTTCCCTCAGCTCCTCAGCTGGTAGTTTGCTTGGCATACCTACTGCATCTTATCTCTTGTTACTGGTTGGCTATCTTTTCTCAAGCTCTTATTCAGCTCTCTAGCCTGATTGATTCACTTTCATGTAGCTGGCTGCGTATTATACTGCGTATGTCCATGTCCTCTTTGGCTGTCTTCTCTGAATGCTGATTTGTTTTTACCTCTAAAATCATTACAGTGAATGGCCAATTTCCTCTTGGCTCATATTCTATGCTATGAGACTTTAGACTTTTTTTTAATGGTTTCCCATGCTGCTCTCACTTTCGTCGGTCTCCCAACTAGTGCTCCTAGTTAGATCTTGTGATGTTGGTTGACTCTCCTCATCTCTCATGCTGCTTTTCTGGTCCTCTCCTCCTCTCTCATGCTACTTTTCTGATCACTACCTCTCTACTCTTCTGCTTTTGGGGTCTTATCCTGTCAATGGCTCTCATGCTGCCCATGGGTTCTCATCCTTAGTTACCTTCCCATTTTGCTCTTATGCTAAGTAGTTGACTCTCCTCCTCTAAGCTCTCTCACAGCTGGTTGGTTCTTGTCATTCCATTAACATCGTGGGCTTGATCTTCCCACTTTTCATGCTAGTGGCAAATTGGTCCTAACAGCTGTAACACTGTTAGTATGGAGATTTCATCTTCAAATATTCATACTCCTTTCTTAATCTCTCGTCCTGCTTGTTGGGTCTCAACTTCTCTGTCAACAAAGATGTCTCTTCAGCTCTAGTACTACTACTTGCGGGCCATCAAATAATATAATTCTCATTATTCCAACTAGTCATCCTCCTCTTATTGACTCGCATGCTGCATGCTAGCCTCCTTTATTATTTCGTGTTTCTGGCTGGTCTTCCTCTCATCTTCTCCTTCCACTCTCATTCTGCCGCCTGCCCTCGTCCTATTTTCAGCTGCCATGCTGCTACCTGGCCATCCTCATTCTCAACTCTATTGTGCTGCTGGCTTTCCCTTTTTCTCTCTTACTAGTGCATGTTACTGGATGGTATTTGTCCTCTCTTCAGCACTTCTGCTGCTTGCTGACCCTCACCCTCTCAAAAGGTAGTTTGTTCTCTCCTCATTTATTGCACTGCTTGCTGCTCTTTGACCTCTTTTCAACTCTCGTGCTGTTCACTGGCCCACATCTTCTATTGTGTTTATTATTTTAAAAACATGGGTGACAAAAGAAAACAAAATGTTATATACAATTAGTTTATTTCACACGTTTCAACTTTTTAACCAAAACAAAGTACACTTAGTTTATTTCACATGTTTTAACTTTTTAACAACACCTTAGTAGCACAATTTAAAAACCATAAGCAATGAAAAAAAATTATAATGGGACTTCAATTTTCATTACAAAATATGCATGCTGCCTGGCACCCTTAACCTCTCTGTCTCGTGTTGCTTGGCTGGCCAGCAGAATGTCTTCAGCTCTCACGCTGCTGGAACACCCTTGGCATCTCCTTCAGCTTTTATGTTGCAGGCTAGCCCTTACTCTCTCTTTAGATCTGCTGCTTGCTGGAAGGTCCTCAGCATCGATTTGGCTGCTAGCTGGCTTACGTTTGGCCTTTATTCAGCTAGTGTGCTACTGGCTGATCCTTGGCCTCTTTCTTTTCCCCAGCTGGCCTCTCTTCTGCTGGATGACCTTCTGCTTCTCTTCACCTCTCATGCTGTGGCTGACCCTATGAGGAGTCTCTTCAGCTGTCCTCTGCCTCACTTCAGCTTTAATGCTGCTGGTTGGCCCGCAGCTCATGTTGCTGGCTGGTCATGACCCTCTCCACTACGCTGCTGTTGGGCTTCTTACTGGTTCTCATTCTTTCTTGAATTGCTATTCAGCTACTGGCTGGCCTTTGGCTGCTCTGCATCTCTGATACTTCCAGCTGATTCTTGGACTCCCTTTTCCCCAGCTACTGGCCGGCCTCTCCCCTGCTGGATTACCTTCTGCTTCTCTCTACACCTATCATGCAGTTGGCAGGGTCTCTTCAGCTCTCCTGCAGCTGAATGGTTATCTGCCTCACTTCAGCTGTTAAGCTGTTGGTTGGCCCTCAGCTCTTGCTCTTGTGTTGCTGGCTAGCCATAACCCTCTCCAGTGCTGTTGGACTTCTTACCAATTCTCATTCCTTCTTGAACTGCTGTTCTGCTACTGACTGACCCTTGGGTGCTCAGCACCTGTTGCTTCCGGCTGATCCTCTACCTCTCTTTTCCCCTTGCTGCTGGCTGACCCTCCGAGTCTCTTCAGCTCTCCAGCAGCTAGATGGTCCTCTGCCTCAATTCAGTTTTTATGCTGCTGGTTGGCCCTCAGCTCATGTTGCTGGCTGGTCATGACCCTCTCCACTACTGTTGAGCTTCTTACCAGTTCTCATTCTTTCTTGAACTGCTATTCTGCTGGTGACTAACCTCTAACCTCTTCAGCTCACCCACTACTGGGACTCTTGGCTGCTCAACTTCCAGTTGATCCTCGGCATCTCTCTCTTTTCCCCCTGCTACTGGCTGGCCTTTCTCCTGCTGGATGGCCATCTGCTTTTACCTCACTTCAGCTCTGATGCTGCTAGTTGGCCCTTGGCCTCTCTTCAACTTTCTTGCGCCAGGGTGGCCCTTATCCCCTCTTCACATTTGCTGATGTTTGGCCTTCATCCTCTCTTTAGTTCTCTTAGTGCTGGCTATCCCTTGGACTCTATTCCTCTCAGGCTGCTTGCTATCCCTCAGCCTCTCTGTTCAGCTCTCCTCCTGTTGGCTGGCCATTTGCCTTTTTCAGTTCTCCTAATACTAGGTAGATTTGGGCCTCTCTTCCAACCATATGCTAACTGGATTAAGGCCTCAATTCAGTTCTTATGCTGTTGGCAAGCCCTCAACCTGTCTTCTGCTTTCATGCTGCTGTCTTGCTATGCCCTAACCCTCCTCCTCTCAAGATTTCGTGCACACTTAACAAATTCAAGAGGTTGGCCGGACCTTGTACTGTTTTGCTCTAAAGCTGCTGGCTGGGTTCATCCTCGTTGTCAGCTCTCACACTACTGGTTGGCATTTTCCTCACCATATCCTCTTGTTAGCTTTCATGCTGCTGGTTGGCATTTGTTATTTTCCTCAGCTACCTCGCTGCTTGGTGACTTTCTTCTTTGTAATTCTCTTTCTACTAGTTGGTTCTTGTTGTCCCATCAGCTCTTCTTCCTTGAAATGCAATGTTGGTGCAGGTCGCCTTCCACTGTATGGGGTCATCTTATTTTCTAACATTTTTTGTGTACTAATGCCGATCATTGGTCTGCTTGGCCTAGCATTATCTCAGCTTGGTCTGTGGCTACCTTGCTGTAATAGTGGGTCTTCATACCTTCAATATTCACACTACTGGTTGGGTCTTATCCTCTTCTCTCATTCTCATTCTCATTTCCCTCATTATTTTCACAGTTCTTGTCTCATCCCCCCCCCCCCCCCCCCCCCCCCCCCCTCTCGACACCTCATGTTGCTGTTGGTCTCCTTTCATCCTCCCCATCTGCTCTCATACTATATAATATGGTTCTCATCTTTCATTTTTCTTCAGATCCAGGTTTTTTATACAAGCTATTTGGTAGCTTTTTTGCCTGCCAGTTAGTTTAGTGGTGCCCACTTGGATTTGGATGTTGAATTTTGTCCCTTCCTTGCTCTTCCAGATAACTCTCCTCTTCTCAGTTCAATGCTGCTGTTTGGATATTGTCAGCTCCACAGGTCTCAGACTTGGTTCTCAACCTCTGCATTATGTTGTGATTGTAGATGGTTTACTGATCTCACGCTACTTGATGGTTCTAGGTTGCTACACTGTTGCTGCTTCTCCCTAGTATTTATGCTGCTGATTGGCTCTTACCCTCCCAGGTTCGCCTGTTGGTGATCAACATTTGCCATGTGCTTAGCTCTCAAGCTGATGATTGGCTCTTGCCCAATGCATGGGCTCATGTAGTTGGTTGGCTCTTCAAGGTGTGCGAGATTTATATTGTTGGTTGACTCTTGCCAACTCTCTGCTGTCTTGTGATGCTGCTCTTGTCCTCTCCCTAACACTCACATTGCTGATTAGCTACTGCCCTCGCTTTAGCTCTCATACTGTTTATCATCTTCTGCCAGCCGCTTGCCTGTCATGCTGGTGGTTAGATCTCAAGCTGAAAGTTGCTTCTTGCCCCATGCTTTTATCTCTTGAGGTGTTTCACTCTAATGATGCTAGTTTGTTCTTGCCCGCCGATTTACACTTTGCTTGATTTCAGTACTGCTGGTTGGCTCTTTCATCTGCGAGACACTAATGATGCTGCTTGGCTTGTACCCTTTCATTTGCACTCTTGCTGCTAAATGGGCTTTTACTTTCTGCTTGATCTTCAATGTTCCAGGTCAACTACTGCCTCCTTACCCACTGTCTTGAGTTGCTTTCTTGTTGTTTCAGTGTAGAATAATCTTGTTCATCTCCATCTATTTGCAAATAGGTAATTACAACTTACAAATATTTTCCTAATTTAAGCCATGAATAAATACTGTATGGGTTCAATGCTTGCCTGCTGTGAATCAGTGGGCATATGTAAGTAATCCCCTCTAACCTAATGATCCCAACATAAGATCTTGTACACATATATTTCTTTCATATACTACTTGCCTTGGTTATATTTACGACATCATTCTGTAATATTCCTGCTCTTACTTTAAATTGTTTCAACCATATGCATATGCCTTAAAAAACTATACAGAAATTTTTACTTTGTTTTACCTTGCAGTAGTGTAGCCTGTGTCAAGCACAGTTCCCTGCGAGTTGTATCCTCATTATTGGTTTCATTGCAGGATGAAAACATCGCGAATTCACTGACAATCCTGGACACGAATTTCTGACATGAGGCCCCAAGTTCTTCTCTGTTGGTCCCCGTCAATCATCCGCAGGATATGAACAGGAACATGTAGAGGCGGTTTTCGGGGCCCTCTTCGCAAGGAAGGACTGGGGAAAATGACACGGCCGACGACGAGTCCTACAGGGAAGGGCACGAGGGAGGAGGCGGTGGTGGTGCCGTCAGAGGGAGCGCGAACAAGGCCGTCGTTGGTTGCAAGGAAGGTGCGGGAGGGCCGGAGGTGTCGGTCCATGTTATGGAAGATCCTCCATCCATTATGGAAACACTGATCTGAATCAAAGAAATATATATATAAAATATATACTTAAATTTATCATTATTGATAGTTATTATTATTGATAATCATTTATCATTTCTGCAAAATATACGATGCATTTTACTGGACTCAATTTTTTTTAGATAGTGCAGCGTTATCTTGCAAGTTGTGTACATATATATAAATTAACTGAACGTGGATTCAAGAGAACCCAATTACTTTTGGAAAGTGTTCAAGATGAAGAAAAACTTCACTTCGGTTCAAGCTGTGCGTTGATGAAACTATTGACATATATTTTCTCTGTCGGTGCAAGAAAGGAATATTCAATGTTAAATTGGTGGCAATTATAATTCTATTGTGTCCTCAGAAAAGAAAGTGATTATTAAAATATGGTCATTATAACAGTTACAAATATTTTTCTCATTAAAGCCGCATAAATAAAAACTATGTCCGAAGGTTCAATGCCTGCCTGCTGTGAATAGGTGTGCATATGTACGCATTTTGTTTCGTTAAAATTCTCTCTCTCTCCTCTCTCTCTCTCTCTCTCTCTCTCTCCTCTCTCTCTCTCTCTCTCTCTCTTTACTAAAGAAATTCATCTAAAACATAAAACACTACAGCTACAGACGGTGTAATAAATAAATAATTCTGACGAGACCATACGTCTAACGGGATCACTTGATCACATTCCTAGACTCTCACGGGTTTTGCCGAGGGATTTGCTCTACCGAAGGTGGCGTGATATTAAGGCGACATTATGTTACAGAAGCTGGCACCTCGGTGAGAGGAGACCAAAGAGAAAGAATAACAAGTATAGGGAAAGTAATGGCGCTACTGCTAAGACCTATCTGTAATCGTCTAATATGGAAGTTTCAACTTGCTACAGTTAAAGCAACATTTACAATTAAATTAACATACGAGTATAAATTGTAATATTCTTTGATATCTACAATTTTATATCAGTTTTATTTTCTTCGCAATAAAATAAGGGAAGATTCTCTTGACTACAGAAAAGATGACATTTAGCTAATCAACAAAATACTGAAGCGAGACCGAAGGCGCTCTTTCCTTATCTCAAGATATTTTCACTGATCGAAAATGCTACCATTAGTAGATACAGAATAATATAAACAATTTCAGTTTACAATACCTTAATTATACTCAAAGTTATAATCCCTTCATTACCTTTAAAGTTATAACTCTTCGAGTATTATTAAATCCTCAGCAATTTACGCCAGCGAAAGATATTTCCTTTTATATTGAGCTATATAGGTCATTAGAAAAAATGAAAATAGGGCGTCATAAACGATGATCTCAATAAAATTAACTGTGAAGCGATAAAGAATTGCCGCAAAATCAACAGGCAGGTTATTATTAGTTACTACCATAATTATTAACACTATTACAAATGACAATTTTTTAAATTTTGAATACAGACTATTCACCACTTTTCCTCTATACGTAAAACATATCCTCCATTGCGTTGCAATTCGTACTTTAATTGCGTGCCAGGAAATAATGGGGGCAAATTGAGACCTTGTGTGTGCCGTGTGCAAATCATAGATTTTACGCTGATAAACTGGATTTGCTAAGCAAGAACCCCATTTGACAGTTGACAAGTGGTTGTAATGTTCACGTAATAGAAAAATACAGAAAATCAAATCAATGGACTAAGTCAGGTGATATAGTTACAGCATTATTAGCAAATTATTTTACGTAGATAATACACGGGGACAAGGAAAAAATATACACTAGGATAAATGAAAATGTAGTTAGTTAAACGGAATTATCCAGTGGTATACAGTGACTTATGGCAATAATGAGCAAAGGTGGCGTTAAATATAATATCACTTGTAACTAAAAGAAATTAAGGCACACATCCAAATATTAAGATTTCCCACTACAGTTATGATAAGTATGGCATGGTCGTAATAGAAAAAAATAAAATTTACAACTAATTTTAACATATTAAGGATCTGAAACCTACTTGAACTGGACCACACACAAGATGGCGAAACTTGTCAACATTGGCGCACGCAAGTTTAAAAAAGAAAATTTACACATTTTTGGGGAGTATGAAAAAAAAAAAAAAAAAAAAACTCAAAACTTAAGATTGAGTCCTCCTACTTTCAGCTTTTTCATTGAAGGTTCTTATAAAAAAAAAATATTTAGAATCTGAGATAATATGGATCTTCCGAGTGTTCTGGGTTTCAAGGGAGGAAAAGTAACCTATTCTTTTCAAGAAATATTTAAAGAGTACTACAAGAATGTAGCCTGGGTTCCGTAGATGATAAATTTAGTTTATCAAGGAAATATTTAGATCCCAGAGAAACAATATCGGTTACAAAATCCACCGAAAAAATATTTGAGTCCAAATAATATACTAAAAAGGAAGAATTCTCATGAACGGTACAGGGGGGTTCTTACGCCACAAAAGTATTTTACAATGAGCGCTATAACCGTGGCCGACCGCTCTTTTAAGAGGCCAAAGTCTCAAATGAAATTTTTAGAAGCGATTCATTTTTCCGTAATGTTATTTAGCAGTAGTTGAAGACTGAATCATGCTTATGGTTCGTTATTTCGAACGTTAAGTTTTAGATAATGTTAAAAGTTTATGATGAATATATTACGTAGGTAGGAAAGGTAATCAAGACGGCTTTATTTGTGGTATTTAGTGTTGGATAATAGAGTATGATATTTTCTCAAATAGCAGTATTATTATATAGGAGACGAATGATTTATATAATCCTACTTATCAAAACAAAAGAATTGTACATATTTCTAAGGATTCGACTGAACTACTGTTGTTTCAGTCAACTCGAACTTTTGAAAAAAAATTATTTGTACAGAAGATATTTTTCTTCTTGTAATCTGCTCTGATATAAAACTTTTCATATATATTAGTATATACTCCACAAATCCAGGAGAGCATCATGGTGTAAATTTCTTTTGACTATTCAGTAATGAAAACAACCCTTCGCCTGTGCAATTAATGTCTGCAGTCGATACCTTTGCAAGAAAGGACCGATTCCTCCTTTCCACCTGGCTATATGACGCCTGTGACAGATATAAATTATGTTACTTCAGTTAAAATATTGAGAACCGAGCCGTTTTAGTCAAATGTCCGCTATGATGAAGTAATATTCTCACTTGCCTCATTGGAAATTGCCCAAAATGCGTGTTCATTTCGGCTATCATTCGTTGGATCTCAGCCGATTATTTCATCACAATTTTTCGTATGTGCGTAGAAATTACACCACGAAATCAAACATACCTGTACTGTAGTCTGCTTCAAATTTGGATTCCTCAAGGTGACGTTGTTCCTACAGAGAAGACAGTTCTATGTCGTTATCCTTTCACGAACAAAACCTGCGGTTAAATGATACAATTACAATGCATCACTGGAACAATGCAGTTATGGTGTAGTATTGGTTACATGAAGAATTACGGCGGTTCAAGATTGATGAACCAATAAAACCTCAAAGAACAGTGCAACCCAAGGTAGATCAATTTTTGTCTTGCAAGAAAACTTTTTAAGGTCACGCTATAAACCCAATCAGGTTTATAACTGTCACAGACTACGCATATAGTTTCAGGCTCTTGTACATTTACCACGATGACAATTATGTATTTGATATGACTATACTAAAGCTTCATTTGGATGTGTCTTAGTGTAAATAAGAGGTGCAGTATACAATGGACACTCGCATTCAGCCACAACGCAGAATGTAGTTCAAGTAGTTTACCCAGTTGGGTTCCTGATGCCAGATACAAGAGGACTTCAACGAGAAACCATTAAGGTGTTAACCAACTAGCTGTAGCTTTAGGTGTAATGTTGAAAAATGTTGGTTAGGGGAAATTACCACTATCAAAAGTAATGGTTATATGGCCACTTCCCACGTACCAATCATTGGATTTTTTCTGAGAAATGAGGTTGGGAAATTAGTATTTTTACAGGAACTGTCATAATCTGGAACTGCCTACTCGGTTTATTCCATATTTACATAAATTACAAATGGCTTGATGTGAGACATAATATTGCCTAATACTTTTATTCTGAAGGTTATGCCTTGCGTTCATTTATCTCTAACAAGACAATTCCAACTAATGACTTCTTAGATGGAACTAAATTTGGCGGCTAACGAAAAACCTGCTGCTATAGTGGCTATTGAAAATCGTCAATACGAGTCCAAATTCATTAAGTTTTTAAGGGTTTTTCTAACTGTGCCATCATTTAATAACTGTTCGAGAGCTGAAAACTTACTTGCTGGGAAAACTGAAACCGATTCCCCTCCAGAGTGACTGGAGGCCGTGACTCCTCTCCAAGAAAGACCATGAAATGTCATGACGACACATCCCATACCCCTCCCCGCCCGCCTACTTACCAATTTTCCTAATTTGCTCATTCGTAGGTGACTGACATTAGACCTAGTTTGTATATTTGTATCATGAGAAGCAGACTGTATAATTGACAATGCTTGTATTTTTTATACCATAGAATATTTAGGCAACTGCTTGTGGTTGAATCGTGACTGTCCCGTAATGCATCGAGTAGCTTTAAACCAATTTATTTTTATGACCAACAATGAGGCATGTATTAAGTTAACCATGTTATACTCGCATCTTAGGTGTTACAATTTACATGAGATGTATAACCATTGGTATTCATGTATATATAGAAACTGCTTCACTTCTTTACAACAGTCGTGAGAGTTTGTTGTAATTCTGATTTCCCAGTAATGTTTGTATGTGAAGAAAGCATGTACTTCTGACAGAACAGTCTTGGGCCGTGTGGTTCGGTTGGCTCCTTCGTCCCGTAATTGGACTGAATCACTGAACGAGAGAAAACAGAAAACCAACAAGGATATTAGTTGAGCCACAGATTGGCCAGAATTTCTAACTTAAATACAAATATTTCAAGCGTGTGGGGTTCGAATCCCACACCGCAGCAAAGGAAAGCTTTGTTTATTTCCCATTCTTGAACTCGAAAGCTATTTCCCATTGTCGAATTCGAGGCTTTCAAGTGGAATAAGTTTAAAAAAAAATATAAGGAAGTCTTTTCCTTTGTGGCTATTAAAATTCATTTAGAACGAGTATTGCATGACTGCCACAGTGGTGCTGAAGTTTCTACCAATGTCAAGTTCTTGCGAAAGCGTTTGACATGGACCGAATTTCCCTTAGTCGTCGAGGTCATGTTGGCTAGACTAATGTCTGAAGTATATGCTTTGGTCGGCTTGAAAATGAGCCACTTTTACGACTTATAAGTACATCTGCTCTCTCCATATTGTCCAACTCGTTTCGTGGGAGTCGCCCTTGTATCCCGGGTAGGGCAGGTAAGGGTCTCCCCTTTCCTCCCTCTCCCCCTCCTCCAAAAAAAAGGACATTTACGAGATGCTCTGTCTCCGCATTCCTCTTCTTGAATCTTTATATAAATATAAAGCTGGCCAATGTCAACGTTCTATTCTCAAGAAACCAAACTCATTTCTAACTGTCTCGTTAAACGATGAAGACGTCCATCAAAGAAGAGAATCATATAACAATGTATTTTGTTATCCATTTGATAGATGTGTGCTTCAACTGTTTAAAAGATGCGTCATATCATAAGTCTTTTAGATGAAAAAGTATTTTGATAAATGTAATTTTTTTCTGTTAATATAGACGTGTCTGCACTACACAATCTGAGGACTCTCGTCCTTCCGGGAGGAAGCGATTGCCACAAGGGCATTTTTGAAAACTGAGAATTGTTGACAATCCAGATCGTCCATTCAGGGTATGACTGAAAATCAAATATTGGTGCACTTCCACCTAACCGCGACTATAAATTATTAAGAATGCGTACTACTACCTAAAACATTGATTATCCATTGACATAACACAACGAACAAGAAAAATTAATCTTTCAGCATTTTATTGTAAGGCATGTATGTGTACGTTGTTGCTGTGGTACAGGAAATCAAATGCTGAAGTTAGTCAAGTAATTACCGCAAGCATTAATGTACGAAGTGAACGTTCACTGCATTAATTCCCTTTTTGTCAATATAACTCATATAATCTCCATTTATCACTTGTCCTTGCGCTCCTAGGTACGTTTCCATGATGCCCTTGGCGACATGCACTTCCTCTCCACAATTTTCCTCATCACGAGACTTTAAAAAAAAAATTCTTTTAGACTTAAGGGAAACAATCGCGAGTATTGTACTCTGAGAGGGCTTCGATATCTTCTTCCTCTTACCTTCGACAGGTGAGAATTTTGGCCACCACATCGATGGTGCTGTTTTAGGAACAGATCACGGATCACTGGATTTTTTTTTTTTTTCTTTTTAGAGACAAAGTTTCTTGCAATTGCTAAGCATCCTTCCAGGATGTTTCAAAGTTGTATTGGACTTAATTTTCAATAACTGACATAACCAATTAGTATATTTCTCTGTTTAAGGAAAATTGGACAATCATTAGATACTTTACCACAAGGAAATACAAACGGAGAAGTTAAATGGCTTCCAAAAATTAGTAAAAAAAACAGCATTGAAATCAATAACTCCCTAACGTCAGTCCCTGAAACGAAGTAACCTTTCAGTACCATATTTGAGGAGAATGATTAAGTGTCAGTCCGGAAATTCAACTTTTACTATTGAGCGTAAGATCAAAAGCTTTACTCCTCTTTAAACTCTTCAAACAAGTACATATTTTCTCTATGTTGGTTACAGTGAAATAATCTACAATGCGAGATCAGTGTATAGGATTATCGCAATATATTATTGGCTACTTCGTTTATTATTAAGATGAAAAATGGTAAAAGATGCCCAAAAAATAGGTTTATTTGGCAATGCTGCTACTCCTAGAAGAGCAAGTGCATTATTTTGGTATTTCATGAAAGCTATCTTCAATGATGTTGCAACCTGCCTCATAACTATGAGATATTGTACTGTGCTGCATTTAGGGTTCAACTCTTCGAGACAAATGTGCTGCTGCACAAGACCAAAGTGTCGCTATGACGTTTAAGATTTTAAAAACCCATGATAAGACATCCCGTCCTAGCATTCAAAGGAACTAGCACTCAGTCGACATTTAAACAGAATATGTGGGCATTGAACGCTTTGTTACTAAGAAACAAATGGAGTTGAACATACTGATCTGTACATATCTAAGTGGCAGTGTACCGTGCATGGCGTGTAATTATGTCTCCTAATATCCAACTAAATCATACCTACAACTTTTTTCTTTACCACTTGACAAACTTTCATTTCAGCAACTGAACAAACAAAAATTACTAAACAATGTAATTCAGTTTTGACTAAACTAACAAGGCTGCAATTAGTAAACAAGATGAGAATATTCTATGTAATATTGTATGTGGTACTTAGTAAACAAGATGAGAATATTCTATGTAATATTATATGTGGTACTATTTCCCCTCAAGCTTGGAATTGGATACAAGTTTAAAACAAAATAGGCTTAGAGATAAACTGTTCCGTGAGTTAATTAAAATATTTAGGCCTTTCCAGTTAACTACAAATACGGCATGCTTCTTTTATTGGTACTCAGTAGCCAGCAATAAAAGTATCATGCAAGTGATGCGAATACTGTAAGCCATCATTCTTTTTTTTTAGTAATGGACACCATATATTGAGAAACCAACATTTTCTGTCACTAACCGACGTAAATCTCGGATTAAACAGCTGTTCAATCCCTTTGTATAGGGCTGGGGTTCGTCTGCTTCCATGCTTAAAATTTCCTCTTAAAACACGAAATCAAATGCTCTTTAAATTCCAATTTAAGAATGACATTTTAGGAATGGCGCAGAAGACACTCAAATTAGAAAGTAATTGTGCAGGAATACACACGCAAATGAGAATAATAGTGAATTAATAGACAATTACCTGAACAACGTTGTTGTAACCTTTGACATTTCAAACCGACCTTTCTACGTGATATGGAAACAGTGTTGCTTTTATTACGAACTACTGAAAAGTATTATTTGGATCCGCAATGTTTCGGTAGAAAAAATGGTAAAAAATTTTAGGTGACAATACTCTGCCACCTTTTCTGATAATTATCGTTTTCTAGGCCTTCAAGACGAGACAATCAAGAGACATCCGAAACTCGGTATATTTTCTCGACAGCCACTGTTTTAAAAAAAGTTCATACAATACAAATACATTCATGATGGCCTAATCTGCCATTATTTTTTATTCCCGCCTCTTATGATTATTATTTCTGTTCGAAACCAAATTTATTCGTCATAAGAAAATTAGCACTACCAGTTTCCAATATGAAGAGGCATAGAAAAACTGCCAACCTTACGATGTGTTGATTAATCAGAGATAGCTCCATAATGTGCTACCCCGTCCTTATACTTCTGCCGTACAAAGGAGCCGAAATTTGGCATAACGGACGCACTGTGGCACACTTGAAGAAAGATTTCGAGAAAGCAGAATCTTAAGAATACCACTGTTTACTAAACTGTTAGGTGCAATATATTCACTGTAATGCTACTGAAACATCAACATCTAGTTCAGTTGGGTGTACTTCATAAGCTAATGGAAAATTCAGAAAGGTATGATACACAAATTTACCCAAAGCTTTTGAGCAAATGGGAAAAAAACCCTAATTTATTCCTAAATAAATATGCCATAAAACAAATTTTCCAAATTTTATATAAAAAAAAAAAAAAAAAAAAAAAAAAAAAAAAAAAAAAAAAATCCCGCAAAATGACCAGCTACAGGCATTCCTAAATAGGGAAATATTCACTTAAATTGGGAAATTCGTCGAGTAAATCCAACCAAAGTGGTTTCTAATAGGTAGATTAATATTACACGAAAAAAATCTACCAACAATAAATGAGCAAACCTAAGACAAAAAATATTTTCCAAAGCATGTACTGTAGTATAACAATCTTAAAAGTACATTTCATTTATCTAATTACATATGTAAGCTTCGTGTGATTAAAATGTTAATGGATATTTCAAGACAGACTATGAAACTTAGGTCCCTGAGTTTATATCATGAATGATGTTCATTAGCTTCACTTTCCTCTCTCCTCATTTTCCTTTATCTGCCAAATACGACCTGATTTTCAACTTTACGTCTTGACCTAAAATTTGAGTAACTTTAGCGGTGACTGCGAATGACATTTCACGGCCATGTTAAATAATGCCTCAAAAAATTGTTGTGTACTTACTCATGATAAGTGCTTTGGTTACTTGAGTATTACTGTACTTACGAAGTTACGACCAATGTTTGAGTGACTTGTGATCAATGCTAAGTTTACAAGACAAATTGTCCATAAATTAACGTAGAGGAGTCTTTGTCCATACAATCATGACAAAAATTTGGTTCTAATACGGCTGAGTTTGTTTGAAATTACATGTCAGTTTTCTTGGATGCTAAAACAGAAAACCAATTGTGCCAGATTTAGTCCCGCACTTGTCTATTTCAGTTTTCTTGCATAATAAATTGTTGCGAGTAATGTCTGTCTACTGTATGACTAATTTTTAATGTGTATACTGTATGACTAATTTTTGTAACTGAAAATTATTACTTACGTATATTGCGACTCATTATACGACGCTGGAAAACATATAGGTATCTTAAGACTGAATGCCACGAAACTGGTAAAAATTCACATTTTTTTCGCTACGGGAAAATACAGCGCTAAGTTTGATGACCGACGGAATCTGCAACACTACGTAGTACTCGTCGACTCTATACTTTCGTTACAGGAGCATCACAATGCTTCGTTTCTATGACTAACGGGAAAAAAATAACTACTTACTTTACTGATAGCTTTTGTCACAGGAAAATACAATCTTGACTCTGTAAATCAGCGCAACGCGAAGAATTGTTGGGAATGTTTCCCCGAAAGTCCCTGTCACACTCCTTTACGGTGCCACACGTTCTTTTACTGATGTTTGTTACTCTGGATTTATAACATGCAAAACGCATCTGGCCTAAATTGGAATCCATTTGTTTCATCTGCAGTGGGCACAATTTTTTTTTTAATATTCTCGAGCCAATTTACTTGGGAAGCTATGCTCATTTTAATGGTATCTCAACCAATTAATTGGCTTAGTAACGGTCATTGATAAACAAAATGTTATATTTTTAACAATTAATGCTGGTTTTATAAGTGCATTTCACGGAATCCTACATTTTAAATTACGTTTAAAGTACATGTATACAAATTTAACGATTGGGTCCAAGAATTAAACTTGACAAAATTACCATTTTTCTACTTGAGGGTGCATTCGTGTACATGTAGCAAATAAGTTTTGTTTAATCAAGTAGGTTTTACACGTAGGATCTGCCAATTATCAGCCACGATGGTCTGAGAAAATTCCAAAATGTCAACAGAAACCCTTGACAAGTGTGACTGTACTGACATATACTCCATACCCGGTAGTACTAAATTGTGGTACTGCTGAGAAAAGAGAAAACTAAAAGGCCTTTTTGCCCTTGTTTATGTTGTAAATGTGTGATTCTCTTGTTAATAGTAAAATATTGGAAAATAAAACGTGCATTTTATTTGGTCCTATGAACGTCCCTCTGTGTGTGTGTGTGTGTGTGTGTGTGTGTGTGTGTGTGTGTGTCTCTCTGTGGTACATGTGAAAAATGCAAAGTTCATTCAAACCACTTCCGAGGTTCCATGGATAATTATAAAAAAAAATTTATAAATGTTTTAAGTGTTTCCCACCGTAAGAGCCATGTCTCTTCTGTACATAAGCCTCGATTCTAATGGAATGCCATAAGAAACTGCCTAATTTATTAGAGAGAAACCCCAAGAAAAAGAAACTCCACTATAATCACTCAAGCGGCCAGGATGTACAATATCACGGGGAACACTGTTGACTAGGCTTTAAAGAACGCTAAGCCGAGTTATGAGGGAAACAGATATTTGGGAAATGTTGGAGAGAAATAAAAACTAACAATGGACTGACCCAACCGCACAAACCACAAAACAAATATTCCAATAATACTAGTTTCATTGACTGACTGACTAATAATACTTACATATGACCTAAGAACACCAGATGATGTTTCAAAGACTTCCTCTAGCCTCTATCAGTGAAGACAGCTGAGAGGCGTGAGCACCTGGAATGAAAGTTGATAACATTTGAGACATCTTCATAGAACATGACAAGTAATGTCTCCAACATCACTGCCAACCAAAACGGGAAAAAGCCATGAGAGCAGAGATCTGAGATGAAATAAATTAACTCTTTACTTGAATCTGCTCTTACATTAAGAAATCTTGAGAAGTGGAAGGCTAGACTCAGCATCAGGAATGAGTCACGAGACTCATGATTACAAACACTTAAAATTGATGAGCATAATGATTATCAAAGCGTTAAAACGGAGAGGGTAGTTAAAGAAAGTCAGCTGGGAGGGTAAGACCAGACCAGACCAGACCTGGTGGCTGTTAGTGATCGATTTCTTGCCAGTTGTGTCAACCAGTGCCATACCAGATACCAAAAAATCCATTCCAGTAAACGTTTGCTCAATAAGATTATGTATAAGTGACCAACAGTCTCCCACTGGTACAATCAATCGAAATGAGGCTAGCAAAAACGTTCCATCGCTATAATGAAAATACAAATTGAATACCATTTTCCAAAATAAACCAAGTCTTTTATATGAACAAAAGCCACGGCAAAAGCTGCTCCGATAACTCAAGCTTGGTATCAAGGTAAATTAAATTGTGGTTACTGAGTGAAAGGGTCAATGTGCTACCATTAACCCAACTTTAAGGAATCTCCTTTTCTGTCGACAATACAGACAAATTCTGAGGTTGGTTGGGCAATACAGACAAGTGTCAGATTGGTTAAGAATGGGATTATTAAGACTTGACTTGTGGTTTGTTTATCTATGAAAATAATCAAAATTACCTAAATTTCAAGATGTTCCTGCGAGAATACCAACCTTCGTTCTACATAAGGGCACTTGCCTCTTTAGGTGGGAAGTATTGTACATAGAACATGAATGACAATGGTCTTCCCACCTCCTAATTATGTATGTGAGCAAAGAACCAACGACACTAAACTTCCTGCACAGCCTGGCATTGTGTCAAGACTGTAAGGCCCTAGACCAGATTGTGGCTTATGTGCAACTTTACTCTAAATGATGGGGAACCCTGTTTTTCCATTTGGGACGGCAATACCAGCTCAGTGGCTGTGCAAAGATGATAATGCTCTATTGCCCACCCCACCGTTTTGTCAAAAGATGGGTATGGGAACTTTAGACAACAAATTATCAACACTTCACACAATAAATCTTCCATACTCCCCATAAAATGAAGTTACCCTTTCCTGTCACTATTAGTCTCTTCAATGTCTTAATTAAGCAGGCGAATGTAATGATTGCAGATTCTTTTTAGCATGGTTGTCAATTTTTTTTCAAGTATGCCCAATACTTCGTCATCTCCAAGGTAATTTTAATACCAAGGATTCAAAATTCCACTTTCAACATTTCAAAACAGCTTAGTATTTGAGTAGGAATAAATATTGGCAGCAAAACTGCTCTTCGAGTTATTGTATTAATATCAGCGTTGTGAGTCAATGACCTCGGCTAATTAACCGACTTTGATGCTTACTGACTTCAAGCAAACAAGACACAACCTGAGACCAAAATAAAAATTCAAAACTACAGCAGTTAACGAGCCACACTGAAACCAAATTAAGAGTTGCAAAAGCGACCATTTGAATTAAACATCACCGCCTCAAATGAAAAGTGACGTAAAAAGACCGACAATACGATTTTGGAGAAAAAGATATAGCGTTAATTGTTCCTCCATAATATTGTCCAGAGGATTGTTCAAAATAAAGCCAACTGAAACCAAACGGTATTTTCATACCATAATTTTCCTATTCCATGAAAAACACAAGACTGGGAAATCTGAAATAAACGCTTCGCTTCCCCATGTTCTCGATAGCCGTGATCGTATAGTGGTTAGTACATTGCGTTGTGGCCGCAATAACCCAGGTTCGAATCCTGGTCACGGCAAGGGGAATGAATTTTTTTTCCAATTCAACAGAATTTTCCTTCATTCTTTCAGAGAATTTAATACTCACGGCCGTAATACCAAACTTAGTGTAAATCATACATTCAAAAGATTCATACAAAAGTATTTTAAAAGTATTTTAAGTATACATTCAAAAATTTTTCTTAAATATATATTCACCAACTTAACTTACTAATTCCTGCATTGCGATATAATAATAATTCCTGCACTGCAGTATTTAATAACTACTAATTCCTGCACTGCAGTATTTAATAATTACTAATTCCTGCACTGCCGTATCTAATAACTACTAATTCCTGCACAGCAGTATTTAATAACTACTAATTCCTGCACAGCAGTATTTAATAACTACTAATTCCTGCACTGCCGTATTTAATAACTACTAATTCCTGCACTGCCGTATTTAATAACTACTAATTCCTGCACTGCCGTATTTAATAACTACTAATTCCTGCACTGCCGTATTTAATAACTACTAATTCCTGCACTGCCGTATTTAATAACTACTAATTCCTGCACTGCCGTATTTAATAACTACTAATTCCTGCACTGCCGTATCTAATAACTACTAACTCCTGCATTGCCGTATTTAATAACTACTAATTCCTGGATTGCAGTATTTAATAACTACTAATTCCTGGATTGCGGTACTACTAACTACATTCACATTTTTCAACTTTCCAACTGCGTTATTTAACTAATTCCTGTATTACGGTACTCCTAACTACATTAAACAGATTTGCACTTTAATTCCTATCCTACTGTTGTAATATTAATAACATTCAACGGTTTTGAACTTAACTAATTCCTGCATTGTAGTAATAATAACTATATTAAACAGACTTCAACTAAAATAATTCCTATGTTGTGGTAATATAATACATTCAACAGATTTAAAAAAATATATATATAAACTTTCTTAAACATCATGCAAACTTTATATAAAAAAAATCGTACAAAATAAGTAACGGCTATTACTTACGCATTCATGACTCTACAAAAAAGTTTAAAATTTCTAAAATAAATCTATTTTATCAATACATTCATTTCCTTCACTATAAATTGTGTTTGATATAAATCAACTATATATCTACTCAAACTAAAGTCTTCCAGGATTAAAATAACCTAATTAAAGAATACGTACATCATTAATAAAGAATACATCATTTTAGCAACTGCCTACTAAACAGATCTCTTTCGTCTATCGAGTATACATAAAAGTTATATCTGCAAGGGTAATCGTGTTTATTATAGGTTTTATGTGCACCACACTTGACAACACAATTCTTTACTAATTTCAATATTTCACACTAAACTACAGCCTTATTACAGAGATATTTGCACACGCTGATTATGGAGAAGGGCACATCAAAGAACAGTAACTGGAATGGAAATAAATTAGATTTGTAAATATCAGAAGTAGCAAGGAACTGGAGTGTGCCACCCCAATAAGAGGAGAAACCAATCAACCGTACATAAACTGCCCCAGTCAGGAGACGTTACAGTATGATACGTACTGGTTAAAATAGTGTTATATGAAGACTCCCGATGCTGTTACTATCATTCCCACCACTGCTATACCCAACTTGAGATGCTGACTGCCACTATTGCTACTGCACCTGACTCACTCTCTCTCTCTCTCTCTCTCTCTCTCTCTCTCTCTCTCTCTCTCTCTCTCTCTCTCTCTCTCTCTCTCTCTCTCTCTCTCTCTCTCTCTCTCTCCTTAAAAAAGGCTGTAATTGCAACTACTATTAACCTGTAAGCAACCATGAGCACTAGTGTTTTCCATACAAAATAAAATAGTTTTCTAAAGACGAAACCTACGCAGAGAAGACAAAAAGCTACGGGCCTGTCCGGGATTTGAACCCGGGACCTCCTGCACCCAAAGCAGGAATCATACCCCTAGACCAACAGGCCATGAAGATTTAACCTAAGTTTCTGTTTACATATTGAGGCTTGGGGTAACTCTTCAATTTCTCCTTCCTGCATATTTTCATACCAATGACCAAGATTCTTGTAACCTACCATTACACGCAAGGTCACCTTTACTATTGAGTTATCCTTGTAAACGCATAAGTCATTTAAAGATGTTTTCATAGTAAACTGATCGATAATCGTGAAGTTCCTTTGGTCAGGATAAAATATATTCATGAGCAAGTTATTAAATCTGATGCATTACTCTCTAGTAATAAAGGATTACGAAGGATAAAAATAATGAGAAGCAAAATAAAGAAAGCAATTTTATAGGAAATCCAAAAAAAAGGATTTAAGCTCATCTCTCCTCAACCTTGACTAAAAATTACCTCTCTGTTACCGACTGGACTTGGCCAGGTTGTAAGATACAAAATAAGCCGCACAATCACATTATATATATATATTATATAATATATATATATATATATATAGATATTATATATATATAAAACACACACACACAATAAATAAAAGGATTTCACAGAGGGCCTGTCCGGGATTTGAACCCGGGACCTCTCGCACCCTAAGCGAGAATCATACCCCTAGACCAACAGGCCGGTTGGCTTCCAGTATTATCCAAACTATTTTCGTAAACACTTCCACATTTCCTTTCCCATCACTTACAGCAAGTCATTTCAAAACTGGGAGACTTAGTCTCTGAATTATACAATATTTTCGTCTGAACTTTGAAATGCTGTCCGTAATCAGTTTTATAAAATCGATTTGCGAAGGAATTCAATCTAGTAATCGAGACCAAGGTACACAAACTGAGCAGCGCAAGAAGCCTTGCCAAACGGAAACATGAAGGTAAGAATCTATGAAAAATCCTATAAAAATCATGATTTTCCTATTTCCTGACTCATGATTCTCCCAAGAATCCTCCCACAATGGTGTAAACAAGTCACCATTATTCTACATTTAAAAAATGTCAAACTAGGTTCAAGATTTATGCAAACTTTTACTGAAAATACTCAATGACCATGTAAGACTTCTCAAAACTCCCAGTTTTGCAGCAAAATACCGGAAAATTTAAAAAAACCAACATTTTTCTTGAAGTGCTGTCAAACCTTAACTATCCTATAACCCATCCAGGATCAAACTACGTATAATTAACTTAAGCTATGGGCAAAGGTACTGAGATTGGAAAAGTCTAAAGTTCTGCAACCAATGTTCAATGTAAGAAAATCTCACAAAAAATACTGGGCTTCCTGTAACTGCAAAAAACCTGGTGCACCTCAAAACCTATATCTGTATCAATGTCGAGCAAGTGTTGCACAATCCTTGAAATTTTTTATTTCTTTGCTATAAGAACATTTACATTGCCCTTCTAATCAACAGACAATCTGAAGTCACTGGCTATCACAATTTACATACCCGGAAATTCATTGTGAATTTAATTAATAAAAATAGTCTTGCAAATATTACTTTTTCCCCCGTGTGCGCGCGCGCGCATGTGTAGACTAACAGAATTTTAATTGAAAGCGATTTATATGATTTCTCAATATTTCCTACGCAAACTATTACACTATCTAGAGTAATATATCTTCTTAACCAGACACACCCTTTTCACATATTGGTCAGATTTTGCAGTTTTAATATTCTGAAGGCATATGGAAAATGGAGGTGGTTAAAAAAATTGCCCAAATGACAAGCACTGTTGAGAGATGATGTTCTGGTAATCAAGATTGTGCGTGTTCATAACAATGTGCAATAATACAACAATGGCTTAGCCTTATACTATTAAAAGATATTTTGAAGAATCAAAAAGCCTCAGTCAAGAATCAAAAAGCCTCAGGAAGAGGATTACTCTGTCTACTTGAGTGAGCTCTACTCAGACCACAGCATTCACAAATATGCTGTATGATCTCTCAAAAGTGTCACTCTAAATCTGCCAGTTAAGGGCCTCTGGTCCTATCAGATACCCAAAAGCACTATGATACTGTCCCCAAGAGAATAACACAGCAACACAGGGTTTGTTTGTATTTTTACCTTGATGTAAAAGCAAATTACCAAGACTGGTTAGGGTATTGTTACATAAGTTGCACCATGTTGAGCTTGTATTTAAGTTGCAATTGTACCACCAACCGTAGGCCAAGATGCGAGATAATTATTCCATAAGTTTATGAAAATGTCAATTCTTGAGTTAAATTCTGCCTATGTCATGCATATAAAGACAGGCTAACTGTGCTGCATAACAGTTAATTTAGGCATGAGTACAGCACAGCCTAGGCTAAGGACTGCATGTTGTTTGGTACAAGATTTCTGTTCTAAATGAACTTGTTGTATTACAGGGAATCAGTATACAGTACCAGTATAGGAACCAGTGTTAGTTCTAACAATTATGGAAGGAATGCAACTAGTAATATGTTGCTTTCACAACGTATCCACCTACTGTTAAGAACACAAATATTAAATATACAAATGTAGTAAATATCATACTATGATCACTCATAGGACGTTTTACAAAATACACTGGTGCCAATCAATAAGCCACAAACCAAGGATGACCTGTATCCTTTTATGCTATAAAGGGGACCAACCAACCAGTTTTTGCCACCCAATATGCCACCCAATATGTTTACTTTAACAATAGATGCCTTGTGGTTCAGAAACTCTGATATCAAGTATAATATTTACCAACTTCAATATTCAGAATCTGTACTTACAGTAATACAATTTTTAAGGCACAGGATATTGGTACTGCAGCCATATCCCTGATTGCGATAGATATTGGTACGGTAGTGAATTGCGCATGCGTCAATTTCAGACTTCCTGCCGTACAATTAACAGTGTAGAGGGGGTAAGTCAGATTCTGTCATGGTGCCGTATTGCGCTATTGACTTGCTGTAGGTACAGCAGTTTGCTAATCATGTGATTTTTTATATTTTCATTTACTGTCAAAATGTTTTGGTGCTTTATTGATGACAGTATGGTGCTTCACTTTGACATTTTGAATTGAGCATGTTCAGCGAAACAATTCAGTTAGACTATTATTACTACTGTCACTGATCTTCTAGTGCCGTACACTGTTGCTAAGAGCTATAGGTACGACACTAGAAGATCAGCGACAGTAGTAATAAGAGTCAAACTGAATTGTTTCGCTGAAAATGTTCAATGCAAAATGTCAAAGTGAAGCACCATACTGTCATCAATAAAGCACCAAAACATTTTGACAGTAAATGAAAATACAAAAAATCAAAATATAAAAAATCAAAATATAAAAAATCACAATACTTAAACACTTATATTTTGACTATATAGATGAAAAATAAAACTAAACTAATCTATCTGCATACTTAAATCTTCTTTAAATCTCCTCTGAACCGTGTAATCAGTTTTCGCCGAAAAACAGATGTTTTCAGGTTTCAACGAGCTGAAAAAAGCAATAGACGTCTACGAAGAGTCAAACTTCCAGAAATTGTATATCCGTAGGTCACGAATAATCTAATCAGTCCTGAAAAGAGCTCCGAAGAGCGTAAACTGGTGTATTATTACACGGTTCACGTTGCTAGATCGTCATTTTCTTGCTGTCACTGATATGCCAGAGGCGGTAAACAAGGGTTCGCGCATGCGCAATTCACAGCCATCCCAATATCTATCGCAATCAGGAATACGGCTGCCGTACCAATATCCAGTTCAAATTTTTAAATGCCCGTTGAATATAGCATTCCCACTGGTTGTACAATGCTTTACCTCCCAAAACAGTCCACTTTCTGACCAAGTAAATTAGTGGGAGGAAAAAAATTCTGTGAAGGTAGCTAGACTATGTAACCTGGGTAAATACTGATTTTCCCAAAATACATTTAAGCGACACAAGAGAAATGAACAGCCAAATAAATTTCTTCTGGTTGGCACCTAAACATTACAATCATAGGTAATTAGTAACTCTCCTGAGCATGAACTAACGGACAACAAAATCCAAGATACTTTAACAAGGAAATAATTTTCTTTCTAAATTATGATGCATAAGTGTGGTTATGTGAGTGGGTTTCCCAAAGTCAAGTAAGCCCTGACCCTAAGTTTAGTTGGATTCTTTTTCCAATTAGCTACAGCCACCTTCCCAACACCAACACACTACCAGTAAAGTAGGATCTGGCTTCCTTCGCTATGTTAGGGTTGGACTTTACTCCAAATTTAACCTGTTAATGTATTCCCCAAACAAAAACCCAATTTTCCACGGTAGTAATACATTTGCGAACTAGCTAGGGGGAGGCAGCCGTAATGAGTTAGCCACCCACTTCTGAAGGTTAATAACGATCGAATTCATCAAAATTGCAACAATAGGCTAACTATCAGAAAACAACAGAACGAACACTAATCCCAATGCTTAGGCTATACCTACACTGCAGCTGTTAGGAAATCACCATAACAATTTATAGGACGTACTAGAAAAATAATGGCGTGAATGCAAATAGCCTACTACCTAGGCGTATAGTAGTACCTATTCATTTTAGCCGTTATGTACCTACACCTACTAATTAGGTAGTAACATGGCATTTCAGGTAAGCTTCAGTACCTCCCTAGAGGATATGCTACTACAGGCTTAAGAGAACGGAAAAACAACGGCAAAAGTCTAAAGGGAAAAATGAACAACAGATAAATAGCTAGTACTAGCTATAGTAACTCGCTCACGACTAATCTTAATAAGAGCTCCGGCCGATTTTTAGTATAAATGTGTTTATACCTTGAAAGAAGATACTAAGTATGTTCTAAGGAAGAAGGAAATTAGTGGCGGTAAGTCCTATTGGTGTAGAAAACACAACTTAAATATTCGTACCTACAGAAAAAACAGTCCTTCATGTTGTTGTCTCTTTCGTATCATCTATGTTAATGAGCTCCTGTTTGTTCGTTTGTGTGCTGCGCAGTCTCAAATTGTCATGGGGAAACCACACCTTCCGAATGACGTCACGAAAAACACTCCACCCAAAAAGTGACATCATTATAGACTATATCCAATCGTAAATAAGCAAGTTTCAGTTTTCTCTGAAACAAAAGAAAGCACAGTGTTTTCAGCCAATGACATTATTTAACGTTACCAAGTCGTTAATTTTTTCGGCAAATAAACCTATTTTCTCTAATTAACCCTTAAACGCCGACTGGACGTATTTTACGTCGACATACAAAAGTTTTTTTTAAAAATTCGCGGAAAAATACTTTTAGGCCTACCAGCCGAAAACTCTTGAATCAGCGCCTTGGGGGATGCTGGGAGTTCACGGATCAAGGTGTTGTTTGTTTACAATCGTTACGCAGGCGCGAATTTCTTTCTTTCTTGCGCACTAAAAAGTATCTGTGACACATCTCGGAAATTATTTCGTCACTTTGACATAATTTTTTTACCATTTTAAATTAGCCGTTACATAGAGTATTATATATGAAAATGTGCGCATTTTTATGTAGAATACAACAAAAAATACTCATGATTGTAGCTTTTATCAGTTTTAAGATATTTTCATATAAATAACGATAAGTGCCAAAATTTCAACCTTCGGTCAACTTTGACTCTACCGAAATGGTCGAAAAACGCAATTGTAAGCTAAAACTCTTATATTTAAGTAATATTCAATCATTTAACTTAATTTTGCAACTAATTGGAAGTTCTCTAGCAACATATTTCGATTATGGTGAATTATGAAAAAACTTTCCTTACGTCCGCGCGGTAACTCTTCCGAAAATAATCATACATGCGATTGTGGTAATGTTTGCACCATTTTAAATTAGCCGTTACATAAAGTTTTATATATGAAAATGTGCGCAATTTCATGCACAATACAACTAAAACAACCCATGGTTGTAGCTTTTATCAATTTTGAAATATTTTCATATAAAAAATGATAAGTGACAAATTTTCAACCTTCGGTCAATTTTGACTCTACCGAAATGGTCGAAAAACGCAATTGTAAGCTATAACGCTTATATTCTAGTAATATTCAAGCATTTACCTTCATTTTGCAACAAATTGGAAGTCTCTAGCACAATATTTCGATTTATGGTGAATTTATGAAAAAACATTTTCTTTACGTCCGTGCGGTAACTCTTCCGAAAAAATCATACGTGCGATTGTGGTAATGTTTGCACCATTTTAAATTAGCCGTTTACATAACGTTTTTATATATGAAAATGTGCGCAATTTCATGTATAATACAACAATAGTAGTTGAAGGTTGTAGCTATTCTCATTTTCGAAATATTTGCATATAAATCACGATAAATAGAAAAAAACCACGTTCGGTCAAATTTGACTCTACCGAAATGGTCGAAAAACGCAATTGTAAGATAAAACTCTTACAGTCTAGTAATATTCAGTCATTTATCTTCATCGTGAAACAAATTTGAAGTCTCTAGCACAATATTTAAATTTATGGTGAATTTTTAAAAAAAACTTTAAAAAAAAACTTTCCTTCCCTCGCGCCGCGGATTCTCCGCCACAAATCTCCGAAATGCGTAAGTCCCATTCTCGGAATATTTGCTCCGTTTCATATTAGGCATTTCATAGAGTTTTATATATGAAAATATGCGCAATTTCATGTAGAATAAAACGAAAAATATTTGAAAGTTGTAGCTTTTCTTATTTCCGAAATAATTGCATATAAAAAAAATATATATAAAAAATTCGACATTCGGTCAACTTTAGCTCGTCATATATGGTCGAAAACTGCATTTGTAAGCTAATATTCTTACAGTATAGTAATATTCAATCATTTGTCTTCATTCTGAAACATATTAGAAGTCTCTAGGACAATATTTAGATTTATGGTGAATTTTTGAAAAAAAATATGTGTTTACGTAAGCGACGTTACGAATTCATGCATTATTTTTGTGATAATATTTTCTCTGTGTTGCTTTATCGTTTTAAAATTTGTTATATACCAAATGATTGAATTTAGTGTACATTACAACGAAAAAAAAAAGTAACTTGTTACCTTCAACCGTTTTGCGCACAGCGCGATTTGAATACAATATATATGAAATTTCGTTTTGCGCTATCATATATCGCATTATTTTTTTATATATGATAATGATAATTTTTTCATTTCTGATGATTGCATACTAAACTTCAAGCAATGAGAAAAAAAGGAGCCAAAAATGAACTCTTAATCTTGAAAACTAAGCGCGCTGTGATTTTTTGAAAAAAATATTTTTTCCGCTTACGCGCTCACTCTCAAACCCCTCCGGCACACGGGAGTCATTTTTTTATTTACCGCTCCGGCGTTTAAGGGTTAAGCGTTACTTGCACTAGCGCCATGGCCGAATTAGCAGGACCGTGTACAAGCTCCGATTTAGTTGCCCAGGAAAGTTTCCCCACAGTGTGTGAAAATTGCTACGTGAATTATAGAGATTTCACAAACTATTATTATGGGCAAATAGAAAGGCTCGTAACTTTCGCCCAAAATCACGGATTAATCAAGAGTGAACACATTTGAGAGACGGTGGAGAGATGTCAAGAATTTAGTCCCAAAATATGGCCGGCGTAAAAAACATTTTGTTGGATATTTAGCCGTTGCATATTTCAAATTGCACATTCAAGACCCCTTACGAAGGTTTCACGCCTTTGTGAAAGCTGCTGCTGAAGTCTATCCTCCACTGTAAGGTAAGCTATTTCCTGTATATATTTTGATTATCGTGTGAAATATGCTGGAGTATAGTCTCTCAGTTAGCCTAATCGCTGCTCAAATTTTTCGGAATTGTCATGAAGTGTGCAGGGAAGGTAGTGCCCTAAAGAGGGGGGTCGCAGGGGGGGCGAAGCCCCCCCCTCGCTAGGCCTAGGTAGAGGTACGGCGCTCTAGGTTAGGTTAGGTGGTTTGTTTGGTTAGCTAGTGCCCTGGAAATCACTTTTCTCCTGCCCCCCCCCCCCCCCCCACCCCCCCCCAAACCCAAAACCCCCAGGTTCCCAATGGGTTTCCCCAAGATTGTTAGATGGGAACAGGGGTGTAATTGCTTGATGCCACCAATATTAATGATCAGTTTAAGCATAATCAATAAAAAATACATTGGAAAAATATATACTCTAATGCAAACAAGAGACGGAGCTCTCCTTTAGATTTAGGTAGCTACCCTAAACTCAACACTTCGGTACGTACCTTCTGGCAAACTCTGTCTTTCCACTTGCTTCATTTCAGTTATTATTGCTTTTCAAATAGTTTCCAAACATTATCACTTGCTTTTAAATATCACAAATGCCGAGCACTGTATTTAAAGTATTGCACACGAAATTCCTACGTCAAAAATGGCACCAAACCTGCAACACGGAGACGTCACAGCGTCGGCATTATTACTCTTTTTACAGAACACTGATCACATGACCATGACCACCCAAGGACGCTAAAGGAACATCTGAAACTGTTACGTAGGAGCAGATTTACCAAACAAATTATTTTTCTTTTATTTTTTTTTTACTTTATACCAGGCTTTTTAACATAGCCTATCGTGCCAGCCTGAGACATTAATGGTATAGATAATTAAGAAACCAGTACTTGAACAAATGAACACTATACTTACCCAAATCAAATTATTTTTCTATTTTTTTGTTTTATACCGGGCTTTCTAACACAAACCTATCGTGACTGACGGGTAGAGACATTAATTATAGATAATTAAGAGACTCGTTGAGCACTATATATACTGTATTAGTAAAATGGGTCTAGTCATTATATATACAGGGTGTCCATAAAGTCCCAGTACCATTGCAAGCAATGGGACTGGGACTTTATGGACACCTTGTATGTATAACATTTTTGGTCAAAATGACGCCTTCCCCAGACAGTCGTCGATCGGAATAGTTTCTGCTTCTTTTTAATGTTTATGTCTTCTGTTCATATTTATGATATTTAAAGTCTTTTATTCGTGTTTTTACGCTCGCCCCAAGTTCTAACCAAGATGGAATAACATAAGATGCGATCGTCGGTCGCTCGGTTCCCGCACTGTGACGTCACAGGTGCGCGTCGACTGGGCAGTGCACTTATGATTACGTATGTTTTGACAGTAGTAATTTGTTGCTATACTGGTGTTCACAATTTCCATACAGGAATTTACTCTCTCTCTCTCTCTCTCTCTCTCTCTCGTCTCTCTCCTCTCTCGGTCTCCTCTCTCTCTCGCTCTCTTCTCTCCCTTCTCTCTCTCTCTCTACTCTCTCTCTCTCTCTCTATATATCTATATATATATATATATATATATATATATATATATATATCACTTAAAACACATTATAATCAAGATATCTAAGACCTTACCATACAGAATATAATCTTGTTGGAATACAAATAACGAAAGTAACGAGGGTGTTAGGAACAATCGTTTATCCAATTGTTCCCCTTGGTGGATTGTTGCCTCCTTTGTTTTTGTTTTTTAATTGCTGGCGAGTTGACGTCTGGTGGATGGCGTCAAACTTCGTCAGTCAGGTTCTGGAGGGCAGAACAACCAGTCAGTCAGTCAGTCTGAGGCAGTCAGGTATAATTATCTGTGGACCAGCATGAGGCAGCGTCAGGTACTGGATACCTGGTTATTTGGTTGAAGTCGTCGTTTGGAGTATAACTTCGAGTTGGAGGTCGGCAGTCAGCATTATCTTGTTTTCGTCGTCGAGAGGACGACGTGTCGAGAGCGTCCTCACTGAGAAGCAACAATGGCGTGTTTTCGTCGTCAAGAGGACGACGTGTCGAGTGCGGACCGTCAACTGGGCAGAGCAGCAGTGACGTGGTATCGTCAAGTGGTCGAGGAGGACTTCCATACTGCATTTGAGGACGAGATGGTTGTTGTATCAACTCTGTCTTGATCGTCCAGCATTCGAGGAGGATGTCCATATTGTCTCCAAGGACGAGATGGTTGTCGTATCGGCTCTATCTTGATCGTCCGGCATTGGACTGTTGTCTTAATTGTTTGAGGAAGTGTCCCCGTTTTGCTCTTTGTATCATTATGCTGCTTCAGTGTCAATTTTAGTTATGTATTACGCTGCCTATTTCTATTTATTATATTTAGATTGTTATTGCCCTTATACAGCCTATTTTGTGATTATTTTTTTTTATTATTTAGATTGTGATTTTTCATGGCTTTGTTATTGAAAGGTGGATTTTATTGTTTCTTACTGGTTTTAAATATTAATTATTATTGTTAGTTTGTAATTTTTTTGCGTTTTTGCCACCCAGAACCTTGACTCGCTGTACATAATGTATTTAACTCTTGTAAATAAATTAATTTTAAGTAACTTTTTGATTTTGTTATGCTCCTCCCTCCTTTGTTTGTCACCTGTCATCAGTCATTACAGCCCAATTGCTTATTATTTTTAAGAACCTGTCGATCTCGAGAGTCGAGATCGTAATAGAGGGTGAATAAAAAACTTTCTACTTTTATTGAATTAGCGTATTGTTCTTTTATTTACCAAAAATTACTGAAGAATATTTTTTAATTTTGTTTACACCTTTTTTAAGAATTTCTGACTTCCTTTCAGCATTTAACATCTTCATCCTAAAATGTATTTTGCACCTAATAAAGAATTTCGTTACGTCCTCTGGAGCATCAATGTTTAATTCCCTGAAAATATTAACTAATTTCGTAAGCCCATCAACGCCTGGTTTCAATGAAAAATTTAAAAAGTTATTCCATTGCCTTTCAATTACTGACAAATTGAGGACTGGGCCTAAACAACACTTTCCTCTTCACTTTGGAGATCCAGTCGTTGTTTAGGCCTTCAGTTTCTGGGAATCCTAAGGAAGGAAATTTATTTCTGCACTTATGAGCTATATAACCTCCCAGATAATTTAAGGCTTCAATTTCTATACCATTTTCAGACTGTACTCCAAGATCTACAAAATCCTCTTCCTCCAGCTCATTAGGAATTCTTATCAAGAGATGAGCAGAGATACATAATTCAGAGTCTAAGTCAACATGACTGGAGTCACTTTCTTCAGGGGTTTTGGAAACCCAAGACTTACCTGGTTCCATAACACTAGTATTGCTCGTACATGGTATGTTATCATCATTGGGAGCGACATTATGACCGTGATTGCTTAAAATGTTGTTCTTACCTAATAAGAAATTCCTCAGTCTACACTTGAACTCAGTCTATACTCTGACCCCACGATATCCCTTAGTGGGGTTCTTATGAAATAAAAGATCTAAGCCTAATTATTGTCTGCACAGGAAGACTTACTCAGAAGTACGTCACTACGCATAGGTCTAATCACCTGTTCGAGAAACTTTACATTCATAAAATGAAAGTATAAACGAAAAAAAAAACATATGGCCTTAATCAGATAATTTCTTCATTCATTGCATAGGCTGGGCCTAATCTAATTTAGTACTTCATTTCAAGAATTTAGTCCAGGCTACTTATCAACCGAAGATATGTCACTGAAAATTGCACTAATGAGATTGTAAACAAATTGTTAAACCATACCTGACTTTACGTCCTTAACTGGTAAATTTAAAGAGGGAACTGCGGTTTTCTTTAATCTGTGATAACTTCTCTGGTAAAGTTGTGGTAGCAGTTCATGTTGAAGATTTCTTTCGTAATCTTCTATCTAGAAATGGACAGAACAAATCCTGGCAGCCTTAACATTAATGTTATCACTTCTTTTACATGGTTGCTTCCCTTATAAAAACCTTCCATATGTAACCTAAAAATTGGTATTTTTAGCACAAATCTATCTGTTTAAAGCATACTGAATTGGATTCGATATAGGATTTAGGCCAAAGCCCAAGCGCTAGGACCTTTGATGTCATTCAGCGTTGGAAAGGAAATTGGGGGTAGGTTTGTAGGGAGTAACAGGAGGAAAACCTTGCTGTTGCACTATGAAATAATTGTTAGGATATGGTGGATGGTAAAATGGTAGAGATAATATGAACGGAGGTACATTAACAGGAACGACAGGGGTTGCATCTAGAGGCTGAAGGCACACTGCAAAGAACCTCAAGTAATGCCTACAGTACACCCATGAAGTGCAATGATGGCACAAGCCCCCTTTTCAAAGCATATTATCATTTTAAGTAATTGATATAGAGGCTTATATGCATTATGAGACTACAATTATCTATTCAGTAACATCGAGTGGATTATCTCATATCTTTACTGTACCTAGGCCTATAGACTTAAATTATTTTTATTCTTGAAGGTTAGTGAGACAGATAAACCCGTTCTTATTCCATCTCAATTCTCCAAGATTATATCAAAAGTAATTCCCTAATCCTCTTTTACTTTTCCTTCTGCTGTTTCCATTTGGAGCATCAGATTGACTGTGTCCCCACTTTCTGTCCTCCAGCTTACTCGGGACAAATGCAATTTTTCCCCCCTCATGTATATGCTGTAAACACTACTATATCTCTAACAACGTAAATTAAAATGTGCTGAAATCTACAGTCACATAGAGCCTTGTTTCACCAACGAAAATTTTAGAGAGATATGTTATATTTTATCAGAAATAATTTTCATGTACTGTTTAACATGCACATTAGTATTTATTTTTTACATTTTCACTCTAATAATTAAATAAATCATAAATATTCTGTACTAAAATTCCTTTTCCTTTAACTCTACGCTAAACACCTTTTCAGACCTTTTTTATTGTCTTCCATAGACAGTCCTTACCTCCCACAACTGCCATCCCCCGACCACCCCCCCCACAACAACAACAAAGCAGTAATTTGTAGGCTTACTCCCCAAGTAAGCAAAAAACCATGTGGGTGTGATGCAGACAATAAAATAAAAGATACTGAGAATTTAAAATTTAATACGACGTCTCACTGGCTAAAATCTTTTTCTGATTTGTAATTTTTTCTGGTCTACTACTCTTACTATGTCAATATTTTCTGTGCTTGGTGTGATGTAGTCAGTTGGAAAACAATGACTAAACAAAAGACACCAAAACCTAAGAGCAATTTCACGAGCATTGTTTTGTCTTAATGATAATTTTCTTAAATATCATTAAGATAAAACAATGCTCGTGAAATCTTTAAAATTTTGCAGGAAGCAATAATTTAAATCAAAGATATAATCTGAGAATAGGCTTCATTTCACATGCCTGTTTCAGCAACAGCAAATACAAAACCTTTGATATTTACTATGCTAATTGCTGATAATGCTCTTGACATAAATAGCCGATATAGGATGGATCTCCCTCTCCAAGCACAGAATTGCAAAGGGTAGTTCAGGTGCTACAGTGAGATGAATCCAACAGTAAAAATAAATAGAAAAAACTTGGCATAAAAAATTTCTAGTGCTCAGCTAAAGATAATGACAAGGAATCAGGGAATGAGTTTGACACATTCTACAAAAAGTGATCAATAAACATTTAAACCCAAGATAAGTTTGCTTGAAAATAATATTAAGACCATTCAAAACTTTTTGCTTTCAAGTATATAACATTTATGTCATTCTTTGTCTTTATGACCACCATATATGGCAAAGTCTTTAGTCACATGGTCTTTTTAAACTACTACTACTACTACTACTACATAATAATAATAATAATAATAATAATAATAATAATAATAATAATAATAATAATAATAATAATTAAGTAATGCCAATTAAAAGCCAAGGTTAAAAATTGTACAAGGTTAAAAACTACTAAGAGAGACGTTTCGGATACTGCTCTGTATCCTTCTTCAGTCCTACTCCGGAGCAGTATCCGAAAGTCTCTCCAGGTAATTTTTAACCTTGTACAAAAATATATTTTTAACACTACTGTGGCTTTAATTGTCAATATTATGGCCTCATTACGGAGGTTCTTAGTTAAATAATAATTAATAATAATAATAATAATAAAGAATAATAATAATAATAAGAATAATAATAATAATAATAAATAATTAACCAATAATAATATAATAATAATAATAATAATAATAATAATAATAAATATCCTAAATACTTTTTCACTTTTCAAATCAGAATTTGCAAAGTACAGGAAAACACTATGAATTCATGTTGGCTAATTTATTTAAAGAATTCAAATGTGTTGCTTCATGTCAGTCAAATTCCACATACTGAGAGTTCTTTCTTTCCCAAGTGTTTAAATTGGCCAATAAGCAAAAATTTTTATTCTTAGCTTAACTGTACCATTCATAATTTTAAGATTAACACAAAATACTTATCAGACAGCATCCTTAAAAATACATACAACCTTCTATTAGTAATTTGTAAGAGAGAAACTCATATGCTGTGCAAAATGCATTTTCTATAATTTCAAACAAATCCACCGTTCATAATTACATATTTGCATAAATATAAAAACTGAAAATGTATACAAAATGGAATTACAGGGAATTACACTTACTGAAAGCACACCATTTTCAATAATAACTATAAACTTTCTTGTTTCAATACGTAAGTTCAAAACAGGCATCGCAACTCTAAATCTAAATTTAAAACTCTACTAGGCAATCAGTGCTTGATTCTCCTTTAATGATAAAAAGATAGATCATATACCCTGACAAGACTTTTTATGAGTAGTTTACTACAATTAAGATGGTGTTCGTTAAGAAAACTGTAACATTAAAAAATTATCATATTTAAGTTTTTGCTCAATTCATACACCTGTCAGTTATGAACAGAACTATTATTTAAACCAACCCATCTACTATTTTTCAGCTTTTGATTGTAAACAGCTTTAGGGGCTTCTAAGGCCAGATATAAAGGCCATGCAGACATAGCTAAACAAAAAATTAGTAAAATTTCAATAATTTCTGCTATACAATAAGATCGTGAACACCTTGTGAAAGTTAATGCTCCCAAATGCAACATTGCAGCTAATGTTGAATAGTTTTTCAAGGGCCCTACCTCTGCAATCAGTTTAGGAAACTGAAAATACCAAATCAAACTAGTATTCTTAATGGTATTAACAATCCCTGAGGCCTGACAAATTCTCCTTTTGCATACATAGTAATTATCTTTATACATCAAATCAACATGGACTTATAATCTTTGAAAGTTACTGCAGTGTTTTATATCAATAATGAATGCAAAAACAAAATGTGACAAAATGACACAAAAAATATCTTGTGATTTTTAAAATTTATTATGGAAATATTTACTATATATCTCCAAATCCTTTAAGTAGATAAGTTAGACATTTTTTATAGTAACAGTTGGTGGTATCATGGCTAGGTTTCAACTGACCAGCTCAAAAGTGTGATGACAACCATATATGACCAGCATCATGACAGTACAAAGCAATCTTTGGTGAAACCACAAATAAATCCAGTAAACAGGTTCACAAATAATAGGTTAAGAAGAACATCCGTACAAAAACACACTGGTTTCCATTAGCATTTTCAGAAACTAACATGTTAAAAAGTATGCATACATCTGATAGAAACCACATAATTTCAAGATTGCATCTCATTGAACTTGTTTAAAACAAATCTATAAACTGGGACCTGATTTTCATATCACTGCATTTATTATGACCAACATAATTTTCTCAATTAGAGCCTATGCGCAGCATTGCACATACTCATCAGAAAACAATTAGTCATTTCAATTTTACAGCTAACCCAAACATTTCATTCCCCTTTCAATGTACCCATCAGCTCTCCAGAGTTCAGTAGTTCCTTAATGATATCTAAGCCACCAACTAATTCACCTTTAACGTATATCTGGAAAAAAAAATTTTGAAAATGAGAAAAAGAAAAATTAAGAACAAGGTTATAAAAATATAATAGTGGGAAAACTGTTATCAAAATAGTATTCATATAAATGTTTACAGGTATCAATTATGCACTAAGAGCAATAAAAAAAAGTTTACAAGCCTCAATGTATTTCTGAAAGTATTAGAACACAAAATATCAACTGTACCTGAGGATACGTGGGCCAGTTACTGTATGTTTTCAAGCCCTGTCGTACTTCTTCATCATTCAGAATATCAAAGGTCTCATATGGCAATCTGTAAGATATGTAATACCTCTGCTAATGAGATTCATAGTGACAACAACACAGCAAATATCAAAGGAACAAAAACAATTAGTTTTCATCTACCTCTACAGTTACAAAACACCAGCATGAACAACTTGAGAAGTGATACTCCAGAAAATACAGTACTGTAAATGTAGCAGTGAACAGTAACTGTTAAACTTCACTAAAGACATCCTGTACAAGACAGATAGTAACACAAAAAATAAAATTTTTTATAATAATATAATTTGGATAATCACCTACTGCTGAAGACATCATATAACTCCATGCTTATAGGCAAATCAGCACTCAAACAAAAGAATAAGATAAAACACCCCAAAGTGTGTTTTTAATGTTTTAGTTCTTGCCATAATTTTCCTTGACAGTCAATTACGTGGATTCCATTCAGGTATAAAGACTGTCATGTGTGCAGCAAAGAATAGCTTTGCAGAGAAAAGCACTTCAGTTCAGACATATGAAATAGAAGACACATGAAGGGACCCCAGTGCCTGGATCCAGAAGTCCCAAAAATGGCAGTCAACTAAAATTAAATATAACTTTATTATAAAAATGATATTGTTATGTTACAATAAAGTTTCATACATACTTACCTGGCAGATATATACATAGCTAAGACTCCGTCGTCCCCGACAGAAATTCAAATTTCGCGCCACTCGCTACAGGTAGGTCAGGTGATCTACCGGCCTGCCCTGGGCGGCAGGACTAGGAACCATCCCCGTTTTCTATCATATTTTCTCTCTTCCACCTGTCTCCTGCGGGGAGGCTGGGTGGGCCTTTAATTGTATATATCTGCCAGGTAAGTATGTATGAAACTTTATTGTAACATAACAATATCATTTTCATACAATCAACTTACCTGTCAGATATATACATAGCTGATTGGCACCTTTCGGTGGAGGGTAAGAGACAGCTACTATATGGAATAGACAGGTAAACAACATATGTTGTAGGTATAAATAAAACCTTGGTTCCTACCTGATAGGTGGTAGACTTCGTGGGTGTTTGCCCAGTAGTCTGCATCACCTCAAGAAACTTTAGAGATATATGATCTATGGCCAAGAGTTCTTGTGGGTCTGCCGATGGGTCTTATCCGCTTACTCGGCAGAGCCTGAAAGGACTTTGTCAATGGGTGCTGATCCACTTATATGACAATACACCTTATGAAGGAGCACACAAACCAATCCCGACCACCTGATCCTAACCATATGTTTAGAACTAAGGATTGTTTCCGAGTTATCCCCGAACTCTTCACAACAACCGTAACTCAAAACCACTACGCACACATACATAATTTCTAAAAAAAAAATTATACTCATCTAATCAGATATGACAAGATTCTCTTACTGAACAACATAGACGGCCGCCGTGCTAAACCAAGTCCTCCATTGTTCGAAGAGACTCCAGACCATATCTAAAAAGAAGAAAAGTATATACTTCTAAGGATTGGTGTCGGCTCCCGTACCCAGAATCGTATCCGCCGATACGAACGGACCTAGAGAAAAACACTTCTCATATGTACACGAACGTCTTTCAAGTAATGAGATGCAAATACTGAGTGCATCTCCAAAATGTCGTCTCTATGATGTTTTTAAGCGACATATTTCTTATGAAACGAGAGAGACGTCGCTACTGCTCTCACTTCATGAGCTTTAACTTTCAACAGTCGTAACTGTTCGTCAGAACAGACCCTTATGCGCGTCTGTAATGACGTTCCTCACAAAGAATGCCAGTGCATTCTTGGACATCAGTCTTGTGGGGTCTTTTACCGCGCACCAAAGACCTTGTCTAGAGCCTCCCATCTGAGCTTTGCTCTGAATGTAAAACTTTAGAGCTCTTACAGGACATAGAGATCTTTCTGCTTTCTCTTCCTACGAGACTCGATATGCCTTTGACTTCGAATGACTTAGGCCAGGGATTCGAGGGATTCTCATTCTTAGCTAAAAACAGTGTCTTAAACGAGCAAATAGCTGAGTCTCCTTGAAACCTACTTTATCTTGCAGAGCATGTAATTCACTAACTCTCTTTGCCGTAGCTAAAGATAATAGGAATAGGCATTTTCTGGTGATGTCTCGAAACGAAGCCAGATGAGGAGGTTCGAATCTTTCAGATGAAAGAAACTTGAGGACCACGTCTAGGTTCCAGTTCGGAGGGACCGGTTCCTTCGACTTTGAAGTCTCAAATGACCTTATGAGATCGTGGAGATCTTTATTATCTGCCAGATCTAATCCTCTATTCCTGAAGACAGCCGAGAGCATACTTCTGTATCCCTTTATTGTGAATACCGCTAGATGAGATTGCTCTCTCAGGAATAGAAGGAAATCAGCAATTTCCGCTATAGAGGTAGTGGAGGAGGACAACTTCTTAGATCTACACCACCTTCTAAAAACCTCCCACTTCGATTGATATAACTTTCGTAGTGGAGGTTCTGCTGTGCTCTCGCGATCGCGCTTGCAACTTCGCGAGAAAACCCTCTCGCTCTGACGAGTCTTTCGATAGTCGAAGGCAGTCAGAGCGAGAGCGGGGAGGTTTTGATGGTACCTCTTGAAGTGTGGTTGTCTGAGAAGATCCGTCCTTCTTGGTAGGGATCTTGGAAAGTCTACGATCCACTCTACCACACCTCCGTGAACCAATCTTGGGCCGGCCAAAAGGGGGCTATCAATGTCATCCTCGTCTCCTTTGACGCAACAAACTTTTTTAGTACTAATCCCAGGATTTTGAATGGAGGAAAAGCATATACGTCTACTCGAGACCACTCTAGCAGGAAGGCGTCTAACCATAAGAGCTCTTGGATCTTCCACGACCGAGCAAAAGACTGCCAGCCTTTTGGAAATGAATGTGGCGAAGAGATCCACATGAGGTGTCCCCCACAGCGACCAGAGATCTTGACACACTTCCTCGTGTAGGGTCCACTCTGTATGAAGGACCTGGTTCCTCCTGCTGAGTCTGTCCGCCCTCACATTCTTTACTCCCTGCACGAACCTTGTCAGAAGGGAGATGTTCCTGTGAGACGTCCAAAGCAAAAGGTCTCTCGTCAGTTCGTAAAGGAAAGAGGAGTGAGATCCCTCCCTGTTTTCGAATGTAGGCAAGTGCGGTGGTGTTGTCCACGTTTACTTGCAATACTTTGTTCGACACCAGCGGTTCTAGACTCTTCAAAGCCAGATGCACGGCGAAGAGCTCTTTGCAGTTTATGTGCCAAGTCACCTGCGCTGGTTCCCAGGTGCCTGACACCTCCTTCGAGCCTAATGTTGCTCCCCAACCTTTCTCCGACGCGTCGGAGTACACACTAGGTCTGGGTTCTGTGTCCTTAGAGAGATCCCTTTGTTCTCTCCAGAGGGGGCAACCACCATTCCAGGTGCGATCTTATCTCCACTGGAATGGGAAAGACGTCCGAAAGTTGTCCAGTTTTCCAACTCCAAGACTTCTTGAGGAAGAATTGAAGCGGACGTAAATGAAGTCTTCCTAGCGGGAAGAACTGTTCGAGCGAGGAAAGGGTCCCTAGCAGGCTCAACCATTCCCTCGCCGACGTATGTTCCTTCCTTAAGAAGAGAGAGACTATCCGCAAACCTTTTGCGATTCTCTCTTGCGAAGGAAATACTCGAAAACCCCGAGAATCCATCCGAATCCCCAGAAAGACTAAGTCCTGTCTGGGGGTCAGCTGCGACTTCTCGAGGTTCACGAGCAATCCCAACGCTTTGATCAGATCTAAAGTTAACGACAGGTCCTCCAGCACTGTCTCTCTGATCTGGCCCTGATGAGCCAGTCGTCCAGATACAGAGAGATATTTACTCCTTTGAGGTGAAGAAACCTCGCCACATTCTTCATCAGGGCTTGTGAAGACCTGAGGAGCTGTGGACAGACCGAAACACAAGGCTCTGAACTGAAGATCCTTCCCCCCGTCATGAAACGGAGGAGTACTTCTTCGATGAAGGGTGGATCGGGACGGGAAAAGTAGGCGTCCTGGAGATCTAGAGACACCATCCAATCTCCTTGTCGTAATGACGCCAGGACTGAAGCAGAAGTCTCCATGGAGAACTTTTCCTTCCGAACAAATTTGTTCAGAGAGCTGACGTCCAGTACTGGTCTCCAGCCTCCCGAGGCTTTCGCAACCAGAAAAAGGCGATTGTTAAAATAAAACCCAGGGGAGTTTGATCTAGTACTAGTTCTATCGCTCTCTTGTCCCACATTTGTTCCACCATCGATCGAAGAGTATCCCTCAGCACAGGATCCTTGTACTTGGCTGTTAGTTCCCTTGGTATTGACGTTAGGGGAGGAGTGTTCAGGAAAGGGATACGATATCCCTTCCTTATTATAGCCAACGATGACGCGTCTGCGTTTATAAGTGTCCAGGCCTCCACAAATCCCAGGAGCCTGCACCTACTGGTGCTTGGAGGAGAGAAGCTTCATTTTCCCTTTTTAAATAAAGGGACGAAAGGCAGACCTACCTCTCTTCTCCGGAGCCTTCCTTCTTGCGGGAGGTCTGGAGGTCGGCCCACCCCTCGAAAGGGCTGAACCGATGTACTCGGTCCTTTCTTGTCAGATGTAGAAGCAGGCTTCTTCTTCCTTGCTGACTGCGTCAGAAGGTCCTGAGTCGCCTTCTCAGTTAATGAATGAGCAATGTCCTTCACCAACTGAGAAGGGAACAAAAAGTCAGACAAAGGCGAATACAGCAGCGCTGCCCTCTGAGCGTGGGGAGACTGCCTTGGTTAAAAAGGCACCATATACCGTCCTCTTCTTTAGAAGACCTGCTCCAAACAAAGAGGATTTCAAACGAGTCCATCTGTACCGCTTTGTCTATACAAGACAATATGCACAAAAGGGCTTCCGGTTCGATTCCTTCCGAGTCATGGGCTTTCTTGGACATCACCCAAGGGACCAATCTAAGAAGTTGAAAACTTCCAATACATGAAAGAGTCCCTTGAGGAGATGGTCCAGTTCAGAAATGCCCCACGTAATCCGTGCCGAGTTGAGACCTTGTCGACGTGAAGCGTCAACTAAGGTCGAAAAGTCTGCTTCTGACGTAGACGGGAGAGCAATACCCCATATTCTCTCCCGTCTGATACCAAATTGCCTCTTTTACCAGCTAGTCTCGCTGGAGGCATGCGAAGACCGTTCTTACTAAGTCCTTCTTAGACTTCATCCACGAGTCTAAGGATTGTAGAGCCCTCTTCATTGAAATGGTGGGCTTCATTTGAGAAAAGACGAAGACTTCTTCGTCTTTAGCACTCGAAAACAGAGAGCGCGGAGAAGGAGGAGCGGCAGGAGTCAATTCGTCTCCATACTCCTCTAGAAGCAAGGCAGGAGTTCAAAACTTTATAGTTCGACAGTCCTTCTCTTCCTTGATATTCTTCATCCGAGTTTCCCTTCCAACTGGGATCTAAATGAGTCTCCGCTCCCACCTCTGTAACGTTCCTCCTCTGGAGGAGACAAACTCCTAATAGGAGAGGGGCTAAGGGAATGATATTCTTTCCTCTTCCCCGCGTTTAATAGCCTTGGAAGGCGCCAAAAGCTCAGGCTTCTCTCGATAAATAGAAGACGCTTCCCGCTTGGATGACGATTCTCGTCCGACCAAGAGTCCCTGCGGCTGACGCCTCCCGCTTACTTGGCTGCTGACGTCCGGATGACGCCTCGCGCCTGGAAGACGCTCCGCTCTCAAAAGGCGTCCTACTTGGCGCCAAAATATTGGTTGGAGCTTCACGTCTCCCAACAGCTTTCAAAGACGCTTCATGTCTTAAAAGATCGTAATCGACGTCTCTCTGGCGTTACGTATCTTTCGTAAGCAACTGATCTCGCTCTCGAACCCGAAGCTTTCTGTAATATGTTTAGAAGCTTCACGTCTGCATGACGCTTCTTCTTTCTCGATTAGCAGGGGAGAGAGGACGAGACTTCTTGATTGGAAGCGCAACGTCCTTCCTACGAGGCGCTAAAACTCCCACCAGAGAGGCCAGTTGCTCTTGACTGCCATAATAATTTCCTTGAAGCTTCTCCCACGTCAACTGCATGACGCCTTTCGTCATCAATCGGGGGAGAAGTAGGAAAGGGTACTTCTGCGTCCTCGTCGGGTGACGCTGACGCCACCTTCGCGCCTTCTTAATAGAAGAGGGAGCGTCATCTGAGAAACGCTCTGGGCTCGAATCAATTTCGGGTTCTTTCATATGACGCTTCAGAGGCCTCGATAAATCCGACTCCTTCCACCCTCGTTTAGGTGGAGGGAGAGGGGAGAGGATGAGAAACACTCACGAAGGACGCTTTTTTCTAGAGCGCCCTTGAGCAGCCTGCCACGAAACAGAGCTAGCTGAAGGGACGTCTGACCGTTGGGGATTCCCCACGACCTCCTTAAGGCTTTCGACTTTCCTTCTCCTCTGGGCATGGGAGCTTGGAAGAGGTCTAGGCCTGGGAGCGTCGCAGGGACGATCAAACGCCCCCTCCACAACACTGGGAGAACTCACTTCACTGTAAATGCTCACTTTCACTAGCCTTACCTTGTAAGTCCGCCATTTTGGACTTCATGTCTCGAATCGTAGCTTTCAGATCGCGATTTCCGAGGCCGATTCCGAAAGTACACTTTGTGAATGAGAAACATAGGGAGAATCTAAATCAGTAGGATTAGAATTATCAGTAAAAGGCTCAATAGGCCTTGAACTCACACCTTTCAGACGTCTAACCCTATCCCTCTCTAACTTCTTCAAATAAGAAGTTAAAGTCTTCCACTCTTCTGCATTTAATCCCTCGCATTCATTACAAGTATTATTAGCAGAACACTGAAACCCCCTACATTTACGGCATACAGTGTGAGGATCAACCAAAGCTTTCGGTATCCTCACCCTGCAGCCTACATTCACACACATTCTCACACTCACATTTGCATCAGACATACTGAGAAAAATCCAAAAAGCAATTCCAAAAACAGTCCACAGTAGCGAATGCCAATAACACGATCCAGATACGTCACCAAAAAGCCGAGAAACGATGATCAAAGGATGAAATAAGAATCTAAGTCAGGAGGTAATAGCAACAATGTTGATACCACACCGGTGACAGAGAAAATATGATAGAAAACGGGGATGGTTCCTAGTCCTGCCGCCCAGGGCAGGCCGGTAGATCACCTGACCTACCTGTAGCGAGTGGCGCGAAATTTGAATTTCTGTCGGGGACGACGGAGTCTTAGCTATGTATATATCTGACAGGTAAGTTGATTGTATGAAAAGGTATGTTCCTATTCAATGTGTAATTCTGTAACTTCAGCTCCCCAGAATGTCAAAACCGAGGATTTAAAACAATGAGACGTTACCTAATAACAGAAGCACACTAAGGGCTTTACCATTTTTGGAACCAAAAAGACAAGTGTAATCTAAACTAAAGTCATAAATATGAATAAAAAAATTAAAATGCATCACATGTCAAAAACATCCATACATAAACATACTCACTTTGTCTCATCTAAAATACCAATAAGGGTACGAGAGAAACCACATCTTGGGGTACTGCGATCTCCTTTCATGAAAACCATTAAAGGCGCTGTATTAATCAACTCTTTTAGTCTGAAAAGAGGACAAAATATTTACCCACTGACTAACAATAACAACATATTTGTATGTACTGCTAAAATCTGTGAATGCCTGACAATATTCAAGGCAAAATCTTCAACACAGCACTAAAAAATATTTTTAATTATCACTTCATATTGTAAATGTAAGCTCCTTACTTCCACTAATGACATTACAACTGGTAAAAGGTGGCAATCTAAAAGTTCATATGCCACTTATAAATAGTAAAGCTGTAATGAAAAAGTTGATATGAAATTACAGTTAAGCAACTGAGTTAGGAATTTTCAATTAAAGAGACCAATAGGATGGGCCACCCAATACCCTATTTTGGCTTCAGCCAGAAGAAAACAAAAGTAGGGTAAGGCTCTACCACAAATGAAGTTACTATTACAAATAGGTAGAGATTGCACTACATATCTATGGATCCTGAAAAAGACAATGGACACAGAAACAACACACAATTAAATGGGCATTAAAAATGCAAGGGGTACCAGAAAGATTCAATAAGCCACTGGTTTATTATCATAAATTTGTTTAACTATACAATCAAGTCACAATTCCAGATTCTCATACGGTTTGCTTGATGAATTTGTTACAGTGAAAACTGGCAAAAGGTAGGGTGAAGGAAATTGGACAGCTAAGTTAGTTAATGGAACTAATTCATGCATGCATTCAAGCAGGCTGGAACAAATGTAAGGTAAATGGCAGAAAGAAAAGCTGCTGGGTCTAAAGGGAAAGGGAAACTACAGAAAACCTTTAATATTTTCCACACTGTGCCAAGCATGGCACAGACTAAGGGAAGCTCCCTCAAATGTTTAACTGTTACATAAACCAAATATTGAACATTAACCAATATTGAACTTATACAAAACCTTTATCATTGTTCAGTTTCCAAAACTTATTTGCTTAACTGCCTTATTCAGACTAAACAATGAAAGCAGCTCTGTAGCAAGGGGACATCTTTGTTCCTCTGGTCTTGAAAACCATGACTAACTGTTCCATCTAACTATAAACTGAGTCACTGGTGAAGTAATAGGCTTTGCTTTCTTCATTTGAACACATCCATGGAGGGGAACACAGCGTCACTTTCTAAACAGATAACTTGTCAGATATTGCATTGAATTTTATTTCTACTGCTATATACTAAATCAATTATGTACTTGGAGACAATTTCTTACCTATCTCCTAGTTTCTTCTTCTTGGGCAACATTGATGCTAAATCTCCAGAAGCATCCATTTCTTTCAAGATATCTAAACCTCCAACAAGCTCACCATCAATATACAGCTATAAAGAAAATAATTAAACTAATTTTTCTTAATCATGCAAGGTCCAATATGGATGTTTTACCTGCAATTTCTAAAATTATTTATCATAATATAGAGAAATATGACCTAAATGGAAAAATTCTAACCTGAGGGTAAGTAGGCCAATTGGAGTAGGTCTTCAATCCTTGTCGTACTTCTTCATCAGTAAGAATGTCAAAGGTATGAATCGGCTTCATATTTAGCAAGCATTTCAATTGTTACGGCTGAATCCTGTAATTAAAATGATGTAAACAGTTAGATAATGACCAGCTTTCCTACCAGTAGGTATTGCAGCAAACTGCACACAAGCTGCAAGTTCTAAAGGGGAGACATAAGAAGGAGAATAGCAAGATATCCTCACCAGACAGGAGCTGAAGAAAAGTGCTAGGTGATGACAGGAGAATGAGGGGTATCTCTCTCTCACCCCCTCTTTACCAAGAGTTAACCCATCTTGTTACCATGTTCAATGATGTTTCTAGCTTATGGTGAAGGATACTCCTATATTAAAGTTGATACTTTGTATTTCCAATCCAACAAGCTACTTTTACTATATTATCCAGTCATAGTGGACTTCTCAGGATTCACGTGAACCACTGGTGTTCTCATCAAACTTCTGAAGACCTGCTGTAAGTACCTAAGCACTGACTATTTTATGACTGATAGGAACACCTACCTTGCTATTACAATGAAAACAAAAATGATATTGTTATGATACAATAAAGTTTCATACATACTTACCTGGCAGATATATACATAGCTAAGACTCCGTCGTCCCCGACAGAAATTCAAATTTCGCGGCACACGCTGCAGGTAGGTCAGGTGATCTACCGTCCTGCCCTGGGTGGCAGGATTAGGAACCATTCCTGTTTTCTATCATATTTTTTCTCTTCCACCTGTCTCCTTGCGGGGAGGCTGGGTGGGCCCTAATCGTATATATCTGCCAGGTAAGTATGTATGAAACTTTATTGTATCATAACAATATCATTTTCATACAATCAACTTACCTGTCAGATATATACATAGCTGATTGGCACCCTTCGGTGGAGGGTAAGAGACAGCTACTATGGAATAGACAGGTAAACACATATGTTGTAGGTATAAATAAAACCTTGGTTTCCTACCTGATAGGTGGTAGACTTCGTGGGTGTTTGCCCAGTAGTCTGCATCACCTCAAGAAACTTTAGCGAGATATGTGATCTATGGCCAAGAGTTCTTGTGGGTCTGCCGAAGGGGTCTTATCCACTTACTCGGCAGAGCCTGAAAGGACTTTGTCAACTGGGTGCTGATCCACTTATTATGACCAATACACCTTATGAAGGAGCGCAACAACCGATCCCGATCACCTGATCCTAACACGAGGGTTCTCGCTCAAATTGGAAAGAGTTATCCCCACACTCCTTTCAAAACCCCAATAATTTCACTAAGTTAAAAAACTTTAACTCAAAGTTAAGGATCAGTGTCGGCTCCTTATCCCAGTAACGTATCCGCAGAAACGTATAAACCAAAAGAGAAGGATCTCTCGTAGGTTAACTTGACATCCTTTGTGTAATGAGAAGTCAACACAGAGTTGCCTCTACCGTACAACACAGCTAATATGTCTTATATGACATATTGTTATGTAAAGAACAAGAATTTGCAAAAGCGCGCACTTCCTGCGCTTTTAATTCTCAGCTGTTTGAAGGAATCAAGTCACTAATGAAGTGCTTAGGAGATCTCCATGTTTCAAAGAAGACCAGGGCTTTCTTGAAATGGATCTCACCCGACGAACCAAAAGCCTGAAGCCGTGGCAGGAACCTCGCGCCTGGCTGGTGCTTCGCTCTTGGTTGGCGCCTAGCGCTTGTCTGGTACCTTTCGCTTGACTGGCGCCTCGCATCTGGATGACGCTTCGCGTCTTAGCTGGAGATTCGCGCCTAGAGCCTGGCTTGCGCCTGCCTGGCTGGCGCTTTGTGCCTGGCTGGCGCCTCGCACCTGCCTGGAGCTTCGCGCCTGGCTGGCGCCTTGCGCCTGGCTGGCGTCTAGCTCCTGGTTGGAGTGGCGCCTTGCGCCTGCCTGGAGCTTCGCGGCTGGCTGGCACCTCGCGCCTGGCTGGCGTCTCGCGCCAGGTTGGCGCTTTGTGCCTGCCTGGCGCCTCGCGCCTGGCTGGCGTCTCGCGCCAGGTTGGCGCTTTGTGCCTGCCTGGCGCCTTGCGCCTGCCTGGAGCTTCGCGGCCTGGCTGGGCGTCTCGCGCCCGGTTGGAGTGGCTTGCCTTGCGCCTGCCTGGAGCTTCGCCGCTGGCTGGTACCCAATCGCGCCTGCCTGGCGCCTCGCTCCTGCCTGGCGCCTCGCGCCTGGGTGGCTCCTCCCCACTTGCCGGAGCTTCGAGCTCGGTAGAGTCTCGAGGATGTCTGGCAATGTCCACATCGGACACTCTTATCTGTCCTATATGTTCGCATCTAGCGCATCTGTGTCAGGTTGTAGGCCCGGTCTTTCTCCTCATCAGACAATGACAGTGTTCTTGGGGCTGTCTGCAGGTTTCTTCTTCCTTACTGACTGTGTCAGAAGGTCTTGAGTCGCCTTCTCAGTTAATGAACGAGAAATGTCCTTCACTACTGAGAAGGTAACAAAAAAAAGTCAGACAAAAGGCGAGTACAGAAGCGCTGCCCTCTGAGCGTGGGAGACCGCTTTGGTTAAAAGACACTATATACTGTCCTCTTTTTAAGAAGACCTGCTCCAAACAAAGAGGAGATCTCAACCGAGCCATCCTGAACCGCTTTGTCTATACAAGACAAAATACACAGAAGGACTTCTGGTTCGAGTCCTTCAGAATCATGGGCTTTCTTGGACATCACCCCAAAGGGACCCAATCTAAAGAAGTTGAAACTTCCAATACATGAAAGAGTCCCTTGAGGAGATGGTCCCAGTCTGAAATGCCCCAAGTTATACGGGCAGAGTTCAAACCTTGTCTACGTGAAGCGTCAACTAAGGTCGAAAAGTCCGCTTCTGACGTAGACGGAAGAGAAATACCCCTATTCTCTCCCGTCTGATATCAAATGCCTCTTTTTACCAGCTAGTCTCGCTGGAGGCATGCAGAAGACCGTTCTAACTAACACCTTCTTCAACTTCATCCAAGAGTCTAAAGACTGAAGAGCCCTCTTCATCGAAACAAATGGCGGGCTTCATTCTAAGAAAAAACGAAGATTTCTTCGTCTTTGCACTCGAGAGAAAAGATGAGCGCGGAGAAGGAGGAGAGGCAGGAGTCAAAGTCGTCTCATACTCCTCTAGAAGCAAGGCTGTCAAAACATTATAGTTCGACAGTCCTTCTCTTCCTTGAAACTCCTCCTCCGAGTTTACTTCTAACTCGGGGTCTAGATGAGTCTCCGTTGCTAATTCAGTACGTTCTTTCCTCTGGAGGAGACAAACTCCTAAAAGGAGAGGGGCTAAGGGAAGATATTCCTTCCTCTTCCCGCTTTAATAGTCCTGGAAGGCGCCAACAGCCCAGGCTTCTCTCCATAAATGGGATGACGCTTCCCGCTTGGATGACGCTTCTATCAGCCAAGCGTCCTGGCTGACGCCATCCCGTTTTGTGTGGCTGCTGAGTTGCTGTAGGTCTGGAGACGCCTCGCGCCTGGAAGACGCTTCGCTCTCAAAAGGCGTCCTAACTGGCGCCAAAATTTTGGTTGGAGCCTCGCGTCTAAAAGCAGCTTTAAAGACTATTCATGTCTTGACGACGTCTCACGTCTCTCTGGCGTTACGTGTCTTCCGTAAGATTCTCCCGATCTCGCTCTCCGAAACCGAAGCCTCTGCGATATGTTTGGAAGCTTCACGTCTGCATGACGCCTCTCGCTTCGCAGGGGAGAGAGGACGAGACTTCTTGATTGGAAGCGCAACGTCCTTCCTACGAGGCGCTAACACTCCCACCAAAGAGGCCAGTTGCTCTTGTACTGGCAAGATAATCTTCCTTGAAGCTTTTCCCACGTCATCTTCAATCGGGGGAGAAGTAGGAAAAGGAAGCAGTCTATAGGAAGCCTGTTCGTCTTCTCACAACTCTTCCCAATAAATGTTAAACATGTTAACAGTTATTATCGTCGATCGAGAAGGATCTCTTTGTTAACGCGAATAGGAGCGAAAAAAGATTCTCGATGCTCTATGCGATATGAGAGTGTCGTGGAAATGGCCTAAGTGATTAAATGGGTAACGAATCAGGAACGAATCTTGCCGTTACCGAGCTTGGTGTCCGAGTCTACTGGACTCCTAGGTTAATAACTCGCTAAAACGAGAAAATCTTGGATGGTGCTCTTGGCCTCACTGCGCGAGGCTGGCGCTTCTGGCGCAAATTTTGCGCCAGGCTGGCGCATTCTGGAGCAGTTGCGCCAGGTTGGTACTTCTGGCGCGTTGCGCCAGACTGGCGCTTTCTTCTAATTCTTTTTATGTTATGTGCCAGAACAGCTGTGCCTTTATGGTACCCGACATCCTTTCACATGTTAATTCCGTTCTTAGTAGGAAAAAACTTTATATGCGTAGTATAGTCCATTCAGGGAAACAAGTTCTGTCCCAAAGAGAATGTTTCCCATCCGACTCATCCATCTTCTTCTGAGCAGGTACTCTAATAAGCTATGCTTTCGTAAGCCTGAGAGCATTACATAATATAATGTTCTGCTGCGATAGAATCCTTTAATAATGTTACCTACGGTAAACCGCATTGAAAGGTTGTACTATCTCTCTTATTGAAAGCTTCTTAGCAAAAGGCATACAATATTTATTTATGTTAGCTTAATTATCCCTCAATCCGAGGTTACGCGATTGTAGGGGAGAGATACGGAAAGTTATTCCCTCCCGCAGGAGAGAGAGAGATTCGCCCGACCGCTCATGACTGACACCTACATGGTACTGACAGTAACTGGCATAGGCGTACTGCGTTTGGTCTCAGGCTCTCAGCGAAAGCAGTCCCCGCTTACTCTTCCAGAGTTGCCAGCTACTTCCAATTAATAAAGGAATTTAATAAAATTATTATCGAACTTCAGGAAGTTCTTATTAAAGCATATTAAGCGAAACAAGACTTCGATAAATCTAGAAGCTAAGTAGGGTGTAGTCTTAACAATCCCTTTAAGCGTAGTCCTTCCTAGGAAAGACGTAGAAGGATACTTGTAATTGAGTTGCACAGAAAAGAAGTAACTACGGTGTGTGTTTTATGATTGACCGTATCGTATTCTCATACAGCAGAAACTCTACTACCTTCTACTATCTTCGTTCTTTTCGTTAATAGAACGATAGAAAGTATATATATATATATATATATATATATATATAGATATATATATATCCTTAAGGAACGAAGTTAATCAAGGAACTCTTTAAATCTTCGTGATTTCTTCATAAATCGCGGAAGAGACAGATTCCTGTTCATCACTAGGGTTTACGGAAGGAAGTAGATATTTTCTATCCGCCATCATACCCAAACATCGATGAGATCTTATTAAGAAAAACTCCCAAAGCTCTTGCCTCCTAAAAACGAGGGAAGAGCATGATGAAGGAGAGAGTCCGCATTGAGAGGAACTGCCTAACAAAGGAGTCTTCTGAATAATGAAAAGGGGCTTCTCTTAGTATCCGAATCCTTCTGACAAAAGCAACGGCCGCCTGTGCGACATCTTGCACATTTGCCAGGGGAAAGTTGTTCAAGTTAAAAATTCAAAGAGGAGTCTCGCGACGACCTGCCTCTCTCTAATGAAGATTTTTGAAATCTTCTGACGCCTGGCGTCTGGATCCTTGCGCCTAGCGCCTAGCGTCTGGATAGTTCCGCGCGCCTGGAATGTTCCGCACGCTAGAAAGGAGACTCGCTCCTGGAACGTTCCGCTTGCGTGGAAGGTCCCGTGCGCCCTAATAGATCCGAGCGCCTCTAGTCTTGTTATACGAGCCTCTTGCCAGAAAACGTTCAATGGAAGTATCCTTCTGATTGCCATTCTCCTATAAGGTTCCTTAGTTAAGCCGCCTGTTTTCTCTTTGAAGGCGCCTTGCGCCAAGAAAAAGTTCTGGAACGCGGCTCTCACTCGTCCGCTGGAACCGGCAACGCGGCTGCGTTTATCTTGTATGAACGAGGCTCGCGCTAGTCTGATGGAACGCAGCTCGCGCTAGTCTGTTGGAACGCGGTCGCTGCTGGCGTTGGAACGTGGCTCGCGCTAGCTTGCTGGCTGGAAAAGTGGCTCGCGCAGCTTTGCGGTGGCTCTCAGCCTCTCGCTCAGTGAGTCAGTGTTCTCTTATTCAGAGAACGAGCCAGATCGTCCGAACTTCTAACATGTACGATTCTTCGTCTTTTCGGATGTAAGATGAAGAAACGGAAGAACAGACGCACTTTTTAAGGCTGCCTTTGCAATGGCTATCCTATTGAGTCTGACGTTTTACAGATCCCGCCGAGGGAACGCCCGATCGGTGGGGATTCTCCATAACCTCCGTAAGGCTTTCGACTTTCTTCTCCTCTGGGCTTGTGAGTTTTTTGGAAGGAGAGGTCTAGGCCTGAGAGGCGAGACAGAGCCGATCGAACGCACCCTCTACTAATTAGGACGCCTTTCCAATGGCGAACTTGGCAGTCTGGGACGATCTACAGATCCTGCCGAGGGACGCCTGATCGGTGGGGATTCTCCATAACCTCCGTAAGGCTTTCGACTTTCCTTCTCCTCTGGGTATGTGAGCTTGGAAGAGGTCTAGGCCTGGGAGCGAAACAGAGCCGAACAGAACGCACCCTCCACTGCACTAACAGTAAAATCACTTTCTTACCTTTCAATAGCTCGTATTTAGAGCTACCTTCCTTTGTCTTCAAATTGCAATATGAATTTGAAGATTCTGTGAAGTAAGAAGGAGATGAGGATACCACACTACTAGTAATGAATGCTCTAAACTGCTCCGTTAGTACGAGAGCTATATAAACTTCTAAAGGAAGCGTAACTATTCTTTCCTTACATCGTCAAGAAGGAAGTTTAGCTCAATCAACTCTAACATTTACTACACGTTATTATGAATAAATATTAAAATTTTCCTTCTTGCAAACTATGTGATTGTCTACCGAAAAGTTCGGTAGTTACACGTAAACAATTCTTCGAAATTTTCGAAGCCAAAGTTATCAAAACAAATTAATATGCGTATGCCGAACCAAAGATCCAGTACTTCCCTGCAAAAGATAGCCCAGAAGATCGATGGCGATGAAATCCAAAAATCAAGTCATGGAGGAACTGCAAACGTTGTTTACATTCCAAGCGACAGAAAAAAATATGATAGAAACAGGAATGGTTCCTAATCCTGCCACCCAGGGCAGGACGGTAGATCACCTGACCTACCTGCAGCGGTGTGCCGCGAAAATTTGAATTTCTGTCGGGGACGACGGAGTCATTAGCTATGTATATATCTGACAGGTAAGTTGATTGTATGAAAACTAAATTAACACCTAATCTTACTGCTAAATCAAAATAATTTGGCCCACTCAGTTAATTCTACTTTTACTGATGTACATAGAAAAAAAGAGAGATATTATTTGCATAAACATCAATAAACCTTAAAGAAAATTCAAGTTGTTTTACAGCCATACAAATTATTTAAAAAAAACTAACAGCAGCCAAACAAATTATTTAAAAACTAACAGCCAAACAAATTATTTAAAAACTAACATCTAAGTCACACTTACCACACCTAGGGGCATCAGGAGATCCTTTCATAAAAAGCATGCACTTGCTGAATGATCAATCGCTTAATCGGGTATTCAAATCTTCTGCAGGAGCTGCTGGAGCTGTTGACACCAAAGAAGTTTTAGCTGCCTGACAAGAAAATTAACAATTAATAAACACGATAACCGTACCATACCTGCAAAATGCATGAATGGCCAACCAAAGCAACCATCCACGGAAAGAAAAAACTATCTTCACAATCTGTTCTAGAGTATACAATACTTCTATTGAATACATAAACATACAACCAGTTTAAAATCAGTACAGGCAGTCCCCGGGTTACGACATGGGTTCCGTTCTTGAGATGCGTTGTAAGCCGAAAATCGTTGTAAGCTGGAACATCGTTAAAAATCCTAATAAAACCTTTCTTTTAATGCTTTGGGTCCATTAAAAACTATGTAAACTGCATTCTTATTGCATTTTTCACCAAAAAAACTTCAAATATTGATTATTTTGCATATTTGGAGTCAAATTTCTTCTGCCAGATCAGCATTGTAGACGTCGTAACCCTGGAACATGCATCGTAAAACCTGGAATAATGTCTGATAAATATAATAGAAAAGCATTGTAACCTCGGAACATCGTAAGCGTCTCAGCCGAACCCGTCATAAGCCTGGGGACTCTGCCCTGTCAATCAAACTGATGAACTAGTCTTACCAATGCAATTACTTTGGTATCTTTTCAAAACATACTCAGCAACAAGACATTCAATGGTAATTTCACTAAAATTAACGAACATCACTAACTTGAGAAATTTAGGCTCCTTTAGGATGCCTACAGCACTGGATATTTGGATCACTTGAAAATCTGCTTTTATCAGTCGTTATAGGTATAAAAAAATTCTTATAACTATGAGTAGTATTAAGACTAAAGAGAGTTTAACCAGACCATTAGTTTACCATGAAGATGAACTAAAATGCTGAAGATTTAACAATACTTAATATAAAGAGCTAATTCCAACACCTAACATCCGCTGTTGGATTTACACTGGATAATCACATCAGTGTTAAACTGTTACTGTTGAATTGCATTCAGGGATCAGGTAAATAACTCGAAGGCAAAATGATATTACGTAATTCAAAAAGCATTCTTTCATTTTGGGATGTAGATAGTCTTAAAAATTTTGAGAGCAACACTAAACTACAGTACTGTATTGATATCTACTTACCTGCACCTTTACTTTGAAGTCAAATCTGCTGCATTAGCACTCATCTACTCCTATCAACAACCTGTCCCCCACGCAACAGAACAAATGTCGGAACAGCAGATACGTTGAATTCAAACTGACTTCAGGCAGGTCTTCTGCAGGTACGATTGCAAAGGTCACATCCTAAAGTACACATTATAAGACACTATTAGAAAGGACAAAATATAAAAAATACTACCTAAGCCCATATTGTAATTTTCTTGTTTCTACAAAATATAAAACCTTAGAAATAAAAAATTAAATAAATATAACAATTTGTCGAAACTTGTATTTTCCCTAACTATACAAACCTGAGGTCCTTTAACAATAGGAATGTAACTTGCAGCAGCTGGAACCGGTCGTAAGCTTCGAACAAGGGAGTTCGGTAGTTAACTGCTTGTCCGACAGTCCGCACACCGCGCGGCTGGGAGGTGAAGATCCACTTTGCTTTAGGCCCAGGAAAAAACAGAGTGAGGGTGGCATGAGGTGGACTGTGTAAAGGACCTCAGGTTTGTATAGTTAGGAAAAATACAATTTTCAACATATTGTTATTCGTTCCGATACGAATACAAACCATCGGTCCTTTACAATAGGAAGACTCACTTCTTGGTGGGTGGAATCTGAGTCTTATGAACAGACTGGTGTTCGTCCAACCTTGGTTCCCTCCCTGGTCGTAAGAGCAGAGGGAGGGATCCTAGCCTCTGCCAAATGATCGGGGTCTGTACCGCAGGATCAATGGTCAGACCTCTGGACCCAAGTAATAAGAGGGAGACCAGCGTACCTCTTAAAACTAGCAAGCAAGAACTTGTTCCTGTTGCAAGAGGCAATATGAAGTCATGGTTGTCTTTTGTTGGCTTCCACTTCCCACCCTTGTTGAAGTTGGAAGTGGTGGATAATCGCTCGTATCCTAATGAAAGGGATAGGATGGGGCTCGGTCGAGTAGCTTACCTGCAAACCCTCCTGTTCCAGCGTAGTGACAACCGCGTCCCTCTGCCCACAGGTAGAGGGAGAGAAAAAGATGGGGAAGAGAAGGTAAGTCACACTCTAATTCACCCATCCCTTCATGCAGTCACACAAGGATGCGATACTGTTCTGTCCGCTCGAGTGCTGGGAAAGCTGCACAATGTGTTGAGCAGTCACCACGGGTCCCAAGGAAAAAGTGTCCAAGGACCTTTGGGCTATATCCCGAAGTAGAAGGAGGTGAAGGTGGTCTGGTTGGCCCAGACCCCTGCCTTCAGTACCTGCACCACGGAGAAGTTCTTGCGGAACGCAAGGGAAGGACCAATACCTCTAACTTCGTGGGTTCTCGGACGAAGGGTACAGATGTCGTCGCTACCATCAGCTTCGTACGCCCTCCCGATCACCTCACGCAGCCAGAAAAAAAGTGTGTTCTTATATACTTCTTTCTTGGTCACCCCAGTGCTAACGAAGAGGCGTCGACACTCAGGCCTGAGGTGCCAAGTTCTCTTCAGATAGCGCCGTAGCGCCCTCACAGGACAAAGCAGCATCTCATCCGCATTAATGTCGGTGAAGTCCATTAGGGAGGGGATTGTGAAAGACTCGAACCGATTGGCAGGGACCGAAGGATTCTGAGTCTTCGCTACGAAATCGAGCGTCACAGATCCCCAACCCCTGGAATGCTTGACGTCGAAGGAAAGGCCATGCAGTTCCCCTACTCTCTTCGCCAATGCCAGGGCCAGCAAGAAGAGGGTCTTGAGGGTCAGATCCCTGTCTGACAACTATCGGAGTGGCTCGAAGGGACTTCGAGTCAAACTCCTAAGGACGAGAGTCACGTCCCACCCCAGGGGCCTGAGTTCCCTGGGTGGGCAAGACCTCTCGAAGCTCCTCATTAGCAGGGAGATCTCGAACGAGTTCGAGATGTCCACTCCCCTCAGTTTCAGGACTAGGGCCAGGGCGGCTCTGTATCCTTTGACTGTGGTGACAGAGAGGAGCTTCTCTCGGCGAAGAAACGAGGAAATCCGCTACCTGCTGAAGAGTAGCTCTGAGAGGAGATAGACCCCGTCTACGACACCATGGGGGAATCTCTCTCGGTGCTTCTGCGAGAAGAGCCAGCAAGTTCGAATACCAAATGGCCACAGCCACCAGGATCATCTTGAGATTCGGGGTGGTCAGCACTCGGTTGATCACCTTGCAAATCAGACAGAACGGGGGAAAGGCGTAAACGAAGAGGTTGTCCCGCGGGTGTTGAAGAGTGTCCCTCTGCAGCTGCCCATGGGTCCGGCACAACCGAGTAGAAAACCTGAAGTTTTCTGTTGTGCTGGGTGGCGAACAGATCCACAACTGGACGACCCCATAGCTTGAAGAGCCTTTCCGCCACGTCTGGGTGTAGGGACCATTCGGTCCCTATCACCTGTTCCTGACGGCTGAGCTTGTCTGCTACTACATTCCTCTTGCCTGGAATGTAGCGGGCTGACAGCTCTACCGAGTGAGCCATGGCCCACTCGTGCACCTGCAACGTCAACTGGTGCAATGGGAGGGACACTAGGCCCTCCCTGTTTGTTGACGTATGCCACTACAGTAAGTCCTCGGGTTACGCTGGTCTCGACTTACGATGTTTCGTGGTTACGAACGCGCCCCCATAAAAATATAAAAAATAATATTTTGCGTCGTTCCGTCTTACGCGGTTTAGCGTCGTAAGCAACGTAAACAAACGCGAACTAGTTCTGGGCGCACGGCGGAAGAATACGCTTTGTGGGGGAGAGGACGGCGTCGCTTCGCTACGCTCATTCCTCGCCCATACGCCATTTTGGTTGTTTACACTGCCTCTCTCTCCCTCGTGTTGTATCGTTTTTGTAACTTTTGCTCTTTGTTATGGCTCCCAACGCAAGCGGACTCTTCTGATGGTAGTGCATCGAAGAAAAGAAAGGCCATCACCATGGAAATTAAAGTGGACATTATAAAGCGATCTGAGAAGGGAGAAACGCCAACAAACATTGGCCGCTCGCTTGGCCTTAGCCGTTCGACCGTTGCTACCATTATCAAAGATAAAGAGCGCATCGTTGAACATGTGAAAGGATCTGCTCCTATGAAAGCGACAGTGATAACTAAGCAGCGTAGTGGTCTAATAATTGAATCACCTGCCTCAGCATCTCCAGCAACTTCTGGAGGTTCTTTTTCTCTTCACTAACCTCCCCCAGTCTCTCCAGCACCGCAGCTTCCTCTCCAGTGTGCAAGCCAATCAAACTAATAAAGGTAAGGAATTGTTCTCTCGTTGTTATTGATAGGTATTTACATTAAATCATGTGGTATTTTTCAATGTTCCGACTTACGCTGAAAATCGTGTTACGACGCATCGTAAGAACGGATCAACATCGTAACTCGAGGACCCCCTGTACTGTGGTGTTGTCGCACATCAACTCCACCGTGTGTCCCATCAGACAGTCCTGGAACTCTTGGAGAGCGAGGAACGCTGCCTTGAGCTCCAGGACGTTGATGTGAAGGTGCTTGTCGTGATGATCCCACACTCCTGCAGCCAGCAACTCCTCCAGGTGTGCGCCACATCCCTCGGTTGACACGTCTGAAAACAGCAACATCTCGGAGGGGAGGGGGGGGGGCGGGGGGGGGGGGGGGAGGAGAGTGCGAAGAGGCACTCCTCTTGCGAGGTTCCTGTCGTCCAGCCACCAGGCTAGGTCATGCCTCACCTGCTCTGAGAGGGACACAGGGAAGTATGGCGGGCCTCTTGCCTGTGACCAACTCTCCTTTAGTCTCCACTGGAGAGACCGCAGGTGAAGGCGCCCTTGAGGGACTAACTTCTTGAGTGACGACAGGTGACCAATCACAACTTGCCACTGCTGAGCTGACTGATCCTGCAGAGACAGGAACTGGTAGGCTGCCTCCCTGAATCTGCTGATCCGCGAGTCTGCGGGGAAGACTCGTCCTGCTACCATATCGATCAGCATACCCAGGTACTTCATCCTCTGCTTGGGCTCGAGATCTGACTTTTCGAAGTTCACCACGATCCCCAGATTGCGGCAGAACTCGAGGAGTCGATCCCTGTCCCACAGCAACTGGGAGCGGGAGCTCGCCAGGACTAACCAGTCGTCAAGATACCCCAAAAGACGTATCCCTGATGAGGATTGATGAGCCAGTATCTGGAAATACGCGTCCTTCAAATCCACCGAAAGCATGAAGTCATTCTCCCTGATGGAGCTGAGCACCGAGACTGGCGAACGAATCAGTTCGGGGGAGAGAGATCTATCACCGGGCGCCAGCCCCCAGAAGACTTCTCCACCAGGAAAAGACGGTTGTAGAAGCCCGGTGATCGATCCCTGACGATCTCCACAGCTCCTTGCTCAGCATGGCTTGGACTTCCTGCCGAAGTGCTACGTCCTTGGATGTTCCGGGTACGTAGGTCTGAAGGTGGACCAGGTTGGAGGTGAGGGGTGGCCGAGACTCGAAGGGTAGTAGATACCCCTCCCAAAGGGCGTCTACTATCCAGGTCTCCGCTCCACAGAACTGCCAAGTTGCCCAATGGCTCGCCAGGCACCCCCACTTCCGGCAGCAGGTGAAGGGGAATGCCGTCCCTAGCGTTTCCCACCTCTCTTCGGCTTCTTCTTCCCAGCTCCCTCGTGAGAAGGAGGGCTGGTTACAGTCACTCCTAGAAGAAGTCGAAGGTAGAGTCTTTCCCCTGGGCTTTGACGATGCGATCGTCTTGGCCGCAGAGGAAGCGCTAACCAAGCCCTTGGACTTGGCCGCAGTAGCTCGAGGCCGCCCAGACGCCTTTGAGACTGCCTGGTGTACTAGATGGTCACTGTCATCAGTGCGCCGTCGCTCCACCGCAGCATCCACCATCTCTCCAGGAAAGAGAGAGGAGGAACTCCACACCGGTTTGTTGCGAAGACCCAGAGCTGCCTCACGCCCAACCACCCTGGTCACTCAGGTGAGGACTGCGTCCCTACGCCGAAGAACCAGGTTGGCCCACAGGTTTGCCGTCTGGTGGGCTAGGTAGGAGATGGTTCTACCTCCAGACTGGCACAGTCTCCCAAAAGCCGGGTCACCTTCAGGAGTGATATTTCCCGAGGTGGCCGCTACCTTAGACACCGTGGGGGACCACAGGTGTAACCAGGAGACTGCTTGGAATGCCGCCATGGCGGTTGGTTCCAAGGCGAGTGCCTCTTGCTGCGAGAACTAGAAGTTCTCCAACAGGAGCTGCTGCAGAGACACTCCCGGAGTTAGCTTAGCTAGCTCCGGGTTAACCTGTTTGGGCGGCAGGGGGTCCTCCGATGGCACGTAGAATCTCCTCTGTCACAGTAGAGGCGGGGGAAGTAGCTTGGGAGACCTGCCAGACCGTAGCAAACCTTCCTGTCCGAAGACAAGAGAGTTCACCTGGCCCAGCACCAAGTCAGCCAGAGCCGATCACGGCAGACCCACCGTCGTCTTGGGTTCCTTCTTAGGACCCAAGAACGACTCAAGCTTGGACGCAGGCTGACGAATCAGCGCAATAGCCTATGCAAACGACCTCTGGATCTCTGGAGTGACCGCGTCTTGTGGAGTAGGACCGTCAAGTCCCTCCAACATGAGCGCCTCTCGAGACCCTCCTCCTTCCGAAGGAGGAACTGCAACAGACCCATCCTGGTCTCCTCCTGCCACTTGCGCGTACGACCTGGTCGGTCCTAAGACCGTGCCAGGCTTGTAGGGCATCGTGGTGGGACTGTGAGGAGCGCGCTCCTCACGGTCACTCCGGATCACCTCGCTCTTCCCGGCGTAGCCCAAGGAAGTTGAAGGGATCAGAGAGGAAGACCTGACGCTCCCCCCTCGCTCACCGGCAGAACCGGTGTGCTTGGGGGGCTGCAGGCGTTCGCCAACCCGCAGTGGCAATCAAGCTGCAGGCCTGGTCACGCGGCTCTCCAGGGGAGAGCGGCTGGACCGAGAACAACGGCTCCAGTCCCAAGCGTCAGAAGAGCTGCTGCTGGTCGCCCTACCCGCCCGGTCCCGGTGGGAGTGGCAGTCAGGTGACCTGCAGAGTCCACTGTCATGGTGGGAGCAGGGCCTGTCCTCACAGCCCGTTGAGCCGCTCAGTTCCGGCGACCGAGGGGACCTCTTCCTTGTCTCAACCCATGGCCGGTCTGGGACTGTCACGTCAACCCTGGGAGCCCGCGTATTGCTACGAGAGCGATCGCTGGCCTGGCAGGAGTCACCTGAGCGACTCTCACCTGTCTTCCGCTCCGTGCCTCAATCCTGGCGCCGAGCGAACTCGGGAGCCTGGACTTTGGCTGCACGGTCACCCGCGGGCGACCGCACACTTGGTACCTCTCGCGAACGAGAGGCCGAGACAGAACCTGATGCAGCGGCAGAGCCCGTAGCACCAGCGACCTCCTGGGTACTGGTGGCAGGTCCAGGGGTGAGATCTTGGGGCACCGGAAGTCAGGGGCTAAGGCGAGAGCGGTGAACCCGGGCGGCGGTGTTACGACCCTCCTCGGAACGCTGGACAACGGCGCCTGCACTGCAGCTGAAGGGGTCACCATAGTGATATGCTGCGTATACACCAGGTGAGGAGGGGCAGTATACTCTGGGGTCGATACGGTGGTGGTGGTGGTCACCAGTCCATGAGTCACCGGAGCAGAGCCACTCGCCAGGTGATCCAACACCCCCCGAATACTCGGTGTCCCCTGGAGACCCAGCGAGTGCCACACCTGGCCGAGGTTGTCACCCACGGCAATCACACCTGAGGAAGCAAAAGTCGGGTTAGTAGGAGGGGTTCCCCCTCTCCCGGGGGGGGGGGGGGGGGGGGGGGGGGGCGGGGAGACAAGTCCTACCCCGAGCGAATGAAGACCCCAAGTATACAGGGGGTCCTCCTCGAGTTACGACGTAGATCCGTTCTTACGATGGGCGCATCGTAACACGATTTTCAGCGTAAGTCGGAACATGAAAAATACCCACATGATTTAATGTAAATACCTATCAATAACAACGAGAGAACAATTCCTTACCTTTATTAGTTTGATTGGCTTGCACACTGGAGAGGAAGCTGCGGTGCTGGAGAGACTGGGGGAGGTTAGTGAAGAGAAAAAGAACCTCCAGAAGTTGCTGGAGATGCTGAGGCAGATGATTCTTGAGGTGAGGCAGAACATACTAGTACTGGAGAACATGGTCTTCCAACCAAAGCACCAATAACCTTTCCATTTCAATTATTAGACCACTACGCTGCTTAGTTATCACTGTCGCTTTCATAGGAGCAGATCCTTTCACATGTTTCAACGATGCGCTCTTTATCTTTGATAATGGTAGCAACGGTCGAACGGCTAAGGCCAAGCGAGCGGCCAATGTTTGTTGGCGTTTCTCCCTTCTCAGACGACTTTATAATGTCCACTTTAATTTCCATGGTGATGGCCTTTTCTTTTCTTCGATGCACTACCATCAGAAGAGTCCGCCTTGCGCTTGGGAGCCATAACAAAGAGCAAAAAGTTACAAAAACGATACAACACGAGGGAGAGAGAGGCAGTGTAAACAACCATGGCGTATGGGCGTAGAGGACTGAGCGTAGCGAAAGCGACGCCGTCCTCTCCCCCACAAAGCGTATTCTTCCGCCGTGCGCCTGGAACTAGTTCGCGTTTGTTTACGTTGCTTACGACGCTAAACGCGTAAGACGGAACGACGCAAATATTATTTTTTATATTTTTATGGGGGCGCGTTCGTAACCACGAAACATCGTAAGTCGAGACCAGCGTAACCCGAGGACTTACTGTAATTGGATGTCGGGGTACCTAGCCCCCTCCTCCACGCTCAACGGATCGGGCGAAGAGAAGGAGCGAGAACCACAACACCCCCCCCCCCCCCCCCCCCGAAGGGAAAGGAGCCATACGCGGGAGCTGAGATGGAGGGAGGAAAGAAGACGACGTGTCCGTGACCAGGGGAGTAGCCGAGAGAACTTCCCAATGAACCTGGCAGGCTTACGTCGCTTCCTCCTCAACCTCAAAGCGCAACACACTGCTACTCCGACCACGACAAAAACACACAAATATCACCAGGGCTCGGCGCGAGAGCATTTGTGCCCCCGACACTGAGCACACAATTCATGAGGGTCTACCTCGGGAAAATAGCGGAAGGCCCCACACCTACGGCCCTCCACACCAGGGCAAGTCCTGCGGCTGATGGGGGGGCATTGGGAACTCTCCAGCTCACGAGAATCCATAATAAATTGTAATAATACAAGCACACGTACTTACAGTATTGAGAACAATTCACACAAGAGCAAACCAAGGTTTGGAGAAAACAAAGCATACGACGAAAGGTGGGCACAGAGAAGTGGAGAACACGTCTGTCACCCAGCACAGCCGAAAGCAAAGTGGATCTTCACCTCCCAGTCGTGCAGTGCGCTGACTGTCGGACAAGCAGTTAACTACCGAACTCCCTTGTTCGAAGCTTTACGACCAGTTCCAGCTGCCGCAAGTTACATTCCTATTGTTAAAGGACCGATGGTTTGTATTCGTATCGGAACAATACATATTTTCCATACTCAGCAATTTATGGCGCTAAATTTCAGTTAATGGCAGCATAACTATCATCGGCACCTTATGACGCCGATAACCGAAACTTGGCCTGTTATAGCACCATAAATCACCGATTTAAAACCAAATCACCATTAACCAAGTCCGTCAATAACCAGGAACTGCCTGTAAGAGGCTTGCCTCTTGAATATATACATTATAATTATATAAAAGAAACAGGCAAGACACTAAATCATCCATAACATCATAAACATTAAATATCTTGACGCATATTTACCTTCAATTCAGTCTGTTTGGCAAGTTCACTGAGAACTTCATTCATCTGCTCACACTGTGGTGCCCAGTCAGCTGTGAAATGGACCACTGAAAGGCCACCATTCCTGTTGAGAAAGCCAAGTGAATATACAGTGATACTGTAGTATATACAGATAATAAACCTATCAAAAAATTTCATTTTAATTATTACTCATCAATTCACTTTCATCACATATAAAACACGTTGATAAAATATCACATTTTGGACATGAAAATATCATTTTACTGTGTTTTCATTTGCACTTCAAGCACTTCTGACATGCGTTTCATTTTCGAATGACCTAACTAACCACTAAATATCATGCACCAGGGTATGGACCTTGTACCCTATGTCAGGTTAGGTTATGTGTGGTGGTCAAGTCATTTGCAAATGAAACTTGCATCAGAAATGCTCAGGGCATACTTTCAAAACTTATAAAAAATATTTTTTTCAAGTCCAACATATGAGGGCCTCAGAACCAGAGAGTCGTAGATGCCCCTTTTTAAAAAATGAGTAAATTTGCCTCAAAGTTTATCATTCATTACTCTGCTTCTAAGAAAGATATCGATTTAAACTTAGTTTCATATGAAAGCTATACTCTTTATAAGTTTTTTGTGAAAATTTGAAAAAAATTGTTGGGTGCGCTTGCGCGCTAGCATTCAAAATGTCTGCCAAACTCCCATTTTTTTTTAATATTTGAGTCATAACAAGCACTTAAACCATAATTGAATGTGTTAAACGATAATAAAGTGTTATCATATTGTTGTAATAATGATGATGATATTAATAAGAGTAATAGTAATAATACTGGTAATAATAATGATAATAATACTATTAATAATAATATTGATAAGTAATAATATTGTGCTGAAAAGACGATACATTTTTGTGATAAGAAACCGAGTATTGCTAATGATAATAATGATAATAATAATAGTAATAATAATAACAATGGAATAATAATAAATAATAATAAAATAATTGATAATGATGATAATAATAGTAATAATAATAATGATGATAGTACAATAATATTAGTACTAATAATGACACTGATGATGAACCTTTCATCATCATAATACATCGATACTTATAATCAATCACAAGAAAATAAACTATAATGAATAAAGTAATACTATTGTCATATAATAATGATAATAAGAATAATAATAATAATAAGTAATAATGATAATAATAATAATGATAGAAATATAATATATGATGGTTGTAATAATGATGTTGACGATGATAACCCTTGAATCACCATGATGTTTAACCATCAATAATACACAATAATAATATTATCATAATAATTTTGTTTTTTTATACTACTACTACTACTACTAGGGCCCCCATCCTTTAATAGAAGCTGCAATGTGAAGGGGACTTAACTCGATCAGATTGCAGACTGTTAGCTCCAAACATCGCTACCCCGCTGTGACCCTCCCCATCCACTACTACTACTACTACTACTACTACTACTACTACTACTACTAGTACTACGACTATTATTACTGCCAGAGGAAGACATAATGTACTCAAATAAAGATGTAATTTAGGACCAAACAAAAGAACAGAGCACCCCAACAAAACAAACGGGATAATCGTAATCTCCCGCTATGATCACTGAAGTGGGATGTAAACATTGGCGGGAGATTGTAAGCTGCGCGGTGATTGGTCGATGCTTACACAGCGCCTTATGGGGAAAAAACGCTCATTGGCCTAGAATTCGCTACCCGCGAAGTGACGAGCGCTCTCATTGGCTTAATCAGCGCTAGTGTGATGCGGTCTATCTGGTCCTCATGAAGCGTCCGAGCGGCTGCCAGCACTGCTCGAAGTCATGTTCTTTCCTGAAGCTAAAATCGATAATTCCGACTGTCCCAGTAGGAATTTCGACCGTATGTAAATGGTGGAATGGCCTAGAAATGCCTCAAATACACAGAGAAAAGGTTGCCAAATCTACCAGTATGCATAACTCCAAATCCGTGGAAGTGGCATATACGACTTTCTGGTTCTGGGGCCCTCATATGGTAATGGTCTAAAGTGAAATTTGACCACCACTTCTTTGGTTTAACAGCTTAGGATAGCCTATTCTACTGTATGCTTAAAAACAACCTTCACAGACTTATGTAGCCTACTTGAAAATTTATAAATTGCAAATCATGGTAAATGTAAAGGAGACGACCGTACAAAGATATGGTATTTCCAAGTTCTCTGCTTCTGTAAATAAATAAACTGCTAATTTTTTTACTATTTCCACTCCTGCACGCAGATATAAACTGCCCATTTTTAACAATCTTTGCTTCTGCCAGTAGATATAGGGTAAAAAACCGCATGGTACAGGGGTGGACCATGTACGATCAATGTGTACAACCCCAAGAAAAGTACATTATAACGCGTCCTGACACCGGAGTAGAGGTCTTTAGCTCCGTTTCTCACCAACAACAAGTCGCGTCTGATGCCCATCTCTGATGTCAGGACGCGTTATAGTAATGTAATTTTTTTGGGGTTGTACACATTGATTGTACATGGTCCACCCCTGTACCATACGGTTTTTTACCCTAACAAGCTAACCTGTTTTTTTTACAATCTCTGCTTCTGTAAGCAGATAAACAGCTAATTTCTTTTACAATCTCTGCCTCTGAAAGCAGATAAACAGTTCATCTTTGCATTGTTTTCCATCACTCAATTAATATTTGATAAATAGGTTTGTTTATCCTGACTTTGCTACGTAGTACTGCAGTGAATTAAGGACCCCATAAAACTGTAAGATTAGCTACCTAGTACTACTAGTAGGTACCTACCCCCAGCACCCTCCACAGCTCAAACCGGGGAGCGATACCCCAGTAGGTGTACTAAGTCATTGGTAAATAAAGTATTCCAGAAGGTGTAAATCATTGGTAAATCTGGAAAATTCACCCTCACGACCAATAAATATAACCTGACAGTTCGCTAGTCGCCCCGAAACCGAGGTCTTCCATCCAATCCCCAAAGGCAGCCAAAGACGACTTTGACAAGCAATACTAATACAAAATATGACTTACTTCTCAACCTGAGAGAATTCCTCTTGGGTAGCGACTGTTTTCACCGACATTTTTACTATTGAAACGGCCGGCCTTAGATTAGTAATGTGTACGTGACGTTCGGTAGCTGCTTTCCATTCAATAGACAGGAAGGACCGGGTGCGAGTCTGGTCTGGCATCGAACACCCGGTAGATTAGACAATAATAGTGGCGTTCTTATTGCTCATATTGGATAAAATAGCGTTAATTGACATTTTAATTTTTTAATTCGCAATAAAAATTTATTACACGAATGTTTAAAATGTATGAGAAAAATGACGTATTCCATAGCCGTCATTTTTGTTGTAGTTTAACAAGTGTCTGGTTCCTCTTTAGCGCTCACATCAAAAACACAGTTGCGGGCACACTATACTGTTTATGAGCCTGGTGCAAAGCTTTATTTCCCTGTTTATTTTACTCATTATTTAGTTTAACTTTATTTTATGATACTTCAGAGTGATTTTTTTAACTCGTATCTATTATCCCTTTTCTACAACAGTAGTAACCCCGAAAAAATTACAGATGTTCCTAAATTAGATAATATTTTGTAACCAGTCTCTTCTTTCTCCTTTCCAATGAGATGAGTAAAGTCCTTACATTTTTATTTTTTTAAAAGACACTGAAACTTTTAGTCTGATAAAGTAAAAGTTATAAATAAAGGAAAGTGATGGGTCCATAATTGTATATAAATGTTAAGGCATTATATGTGGCATAGACGTGTGCTGCTGTAATGAAGCTTCAATATTCTTCTATTTTATAATCTAATAGAAAATGTACGTTTCTTGTAGACTTACATGTAAGCCTTAAGATGCATCTAGCATCAATCGATTAAGAAAACAAAATTATAATATAATAAAAACAACATACGACTCGTATAAGATGAAACCATCGACGAAAACTGTAGATTTTTATTATCTTATGAGACTAACCTTGTGGTGGACATGAATACGGTAACTACAAAATCTTTCAGTCCCCCAACTGTAATACACGTGATTCGTCATGATTTGAAATGACTCCATAGACAAGAAGAGAACATATTATAACATCCTTTCTCTTAACAAGTGCACGTATGCAACTGGAACTAACCCGCTGAAAAATGGATAAAATTGGATAATACCTTGACATGTCACAGCATAATTTAATGGCAGCATTCTTCAAATTACCATAAGAATAATTTTGGCACAAGAATAATTTAATAATTTTGGGAACATTGGCTCTTCCCACTTTATTCCAGTACTGACATTTGAACCTTTTTTATTTTCCAAAGGAACTTGTTGCGTTGTATATCTACTATAACCTTCCGCTGAGAGCACATAACTTTGAAGTAGTATATCTGCCCCCACCTCTTCTGATACTTTTTTGCTGTCTGACCAATATTATTCTTCAGCTACGTATACCAGATAGCACTGGAATTCCTTAAAAGTATACTTGAGGACTTTTTCTAAGTGGTAAGCCCTGCACTTACCATACTTTCGAAAACTTGATCTTGTTTTGCTCATTCCAAATGTGACCAGTTTAATCCGCCAAAAAATGGTCCTAATCTTACATATTCTGCTAGCCGAGAGCAACCAGATTTGCTGTACTGCAGCAACACATGCAGTAAATATGCCTCTCTGTCGACCTTGTCAGTTCCAGAGGTCCTCTATTCCTCAAACTGATGCACTGTGGAACTGTCTCCCTGAGGATGTTGTGCACTTGGAAACTTTAAAAGTTTATCATCATAGGAACACTATAGGCTCGATCCCAAGATCTCTGGAAAGGAACCTGGAAAAACTAGATGACTTAGTAGCTCCAAGACTCATGCAGAAAAGTGTGCTACTAGAAACAGGGCACACAGTGAGAAGGGTAATGGTCTACTAAGGCGGCAGGATGCAACCCAGAACCCCACATTAGTATATAAACCACCCAGTCGAATATGACGATTGTGATAAAAACCAAAATATTAATTTTTTTTTCTTTTATCTGCTTTGAGTTAACCCATAGGATTTATACCCACCATGTATATGTGCCCTTGTCTCTGTATATCTTTAGTTGCTGTGACCATGTCTTAGTAATAAGACAAAAGTACTTAGCATCCCAATTATTTCCATTTTCCTTCATGGCTGTAGCTTTGTACGTGTGTGTGTGTGCAAGTAAACATAAAAACACTCACAAGCACAGTCTGTAGCCTAATCTCTGAGTGGTGCAGCCATGTCAACACTACTGGTCCAGCAAACTTAAGCAATCCTAAATTTCAATGAGCAACACCGATACCAGAGTTAAAGCAGAACCTGATCCGCCAGTTGTATGTCTATAGGGCCCTTTAGAATGTGCAATTTGAGTACATATAACTGAATTAAACATTCTTTATTTTACAAATTTCTGCTTTGTCAACTGACACAGTGGACATTGTAGGAAAGAAGAAAGAGAGCAAAATAATATTCAATTTATTATAGAAATTATACGATGCCACCATAATACATAACTGACTATCAAGGGAAAAAGTAAAGCTTTCAATTCTATACAGCAATAATAATAGACAAAGTAGTATCCTTTCTAGACACTAATAATAAAATCATTTTAACTAAAATATATAAAATAAGAAATTTTGCTTCTGACATTCCAGGCCTTCCACCTTTTTCCTTCTTAATGGTCTTTAAACTTGGTTACTGAAAAATTTTCTATATAAATCTGAACATGGGAAATGGATAATCTTTTATTTGAATCAACCTTAAAAGCTTAAATTGCACTAAACAACAAAGTAATGGATCCAAGGGGAACATCCACTAAAAATAATTGCTGTGATACTCATGGGGTCTGATGATGTTGGAACATGAAGTAATGATGAATTGACATGTGTAAACATGTCTGCATTCTTTACAAATGTTTTAAACAATATTATTTAAAATGTTTCCACAGCCTCTCCCATTACTTACTACTATAACAAAACAAGAGTAAAACTAATAAAAAAGAATTGTACCCACTCTTATTTCAAAATGCACCAAAAAGTATAAAGAAAATAAAATGTTCTGTGATCCACAATATTAATGGTTACTTAAAACTAAATATAAAAGCATCGGGCACCTACTAACCTAACTTCCATACAATTCTATACGTACAAACATACTCGTATTTAAAATGAAAAGTTTCCAAAATCATGATTTCACAGCACAGATATATGGGATTAAATCTCACTTTGTGCCTTGATGATGCAAGTTGGTTAAGGCCTGAAGAGGTATGTGAAAACAATGAATATGGTAAAGTAATTGTTATCAACGACTTGCAAGTAATTTGGTTCCATACCTGGTAAGCTTCCTCAAGAACCACTAAGTAGGCTATATACATCATTGTTAGAAATTGCTTGACAATTTGCATTATTGACATGAAATTCTGCATCCACAGACCTCTTTCATTACCTATGTCTATATATATATACATGCTGCATCAATAAAATGCATTTTCAATACAATAGTACAGTAAAATACGTCTGTATGCAGAGGACTGTATGCAAGTCAGGGTAAGCAGCTCACGATTTGATGCTTAGGTATAAGTAAGCACAAACGTCTTGCACACCAGAGTTTTATGAGGAAACTAAGGAAAAGAATGCAGGATTAAGCAAATAAGCAGCCCCTGCTTTCATGTTTAAGCACAAGTAACCATTAACATGGATCATGGAAAGTTTTATTTCATACTTTCTAGTGCATTTTGAAATAAAAGTGTGGTAGTGAAATTTTTTTTTAATTACTTTTATTTGGGATTTCTTAGTGTTTGACGGTTGAATAAGTACTGCTTGCATGACCAAGTGACTGAACAGATTGCAGAGCCCCATCCTCTTTACTTTGCATGGTTGTTATTAGTGTATGAATCTACGGTCCTGGCACCAATGAAAACTGTTCCCACACTTTTTTGCAGGGATAGGTTCCAGAACCCATTGCGAATATGTAAAATCCACAAAAATGCAAAATCCCCTCTAACTGCCAAATACCCCTTAAACTAAAATGCTTATAGCTGCCTGCTCTAATATGAAAAAAACGAATTAGTAATTTTAGCAATGGGCCACAGAAAATTTTGCAAATTGGTGAAAGTTCCCACGAAAAAGTGAAAGATATGATCCACATAAATCCTACATAAAGTGGAGCCCGGATAATGGGGGTCCACAGTCATCCCTTGGCTGTGTTTTTACATGCGACACAACAATGCAATTGCAGTAGTATTTTTTTTAATACTGCGTTGTCACCAACTTTGAACATGTACATACACCAAATCCGGGAAAAATTGGTTTGGTAGAGGTGGGTGAAAAAAAATCAGTAGAAAGTTTTGACCTAAACAGACAGACAAACAGAGAGAGAGAGAGAGGGGGTCAAAATTCTTTCTCTCAAGAAGTTCAAGAATATATTGACAAAACAGATGAAAAATATGTTAACAAAACATCCTATATTGAAGTTTAAAATCAACAGCTTTTAATTGCAAATAAGGTTTACTGTCCAGTATAGGGCTTGTGAACACAAAAATGTAATCTATGTATATAACTGAGAATTGTATTAGAAATATGATAACCTGGTCTTTGAAACCTTACATTTGCAAGAAGTGAGAAATAGTTTCAGAATCAGTTCTCAAAATATCATTAGATGAACTTAGGTCTTGTTTATCATAAGTAATAACTTGCTTTGTTTATTCACTTACTTTCATGTTCTGATATCATGGTTACACACAGTAAGAGTAGGAATTTAAGAGATGACAAACAATTACTTGTACATGGAAAAACTCATACAAAAGCAAACTAGTATAATATGTTTGAACACACAGTACTATATATTCCAGATTCATAATACATATTGAAGAATAAGTATCCTGTGTGCATTGTGCTTAACCTTGAACTTTGATAAGGAACTTCAGTTCTGTTGACATTTGAATCATTTTATTGGTCTTACATAATGGTAAAGTTTATATTGTATTACATATGTATCCAACTAAAGTTTAGTCATAGCATACCCAGAAGCTGAAACATATTGAGCTTGCTAAATTGCTGTACAGTATATACATATATACTTTCTATTAAATTAATATATTTAGCTACTTAAAATTAATATTGCATAACTTGCAATTATCTATTTTGCTTCATCATTGCCTCATTAATCTCATTTATGCTATATTCATGTCCCAAATGTTCCATGAATATAGTGCTATGACTATATTGGTTTTGTACAAAAACTTTTTAAAAAACATGGTATTTATACAGTTAAGCAATATTTTTCCAAACAGAAGTGAAATGGTATTTAAATTTTATATTTACATATTCCTCCTGTCCTCCTTTTAGATATCAAATGGCTATTTTATGCTGGAGGAGTAACTTCTAGATGTTAACCATGCACCTTATGAGAATTCATAAGGCCTGAAACCATATCACAGTCCTCCTAAGTACAGACTTACATGCATTCATGATTTTTTAAAAAAGAGGTTTGCTTACTTTGTATTTCATTTGTCAATTATCTTTTCTTATGTAATTTAGTTTTTACAATAAATATACTCTTCTTCTTTCTTCTTTCCTTGCTGTAATCTATCTTCCCTACTACATGTATCCTCTTTCAAATGAACATAACTTGGTGTCCCTAATAAACTGGTACCTGTGCCTAAATAAGAAAGCTTGTGTTACTACATAGTATTAATTTTATCATCACTTTTATTCATATAGAAGTTTCTGAATTACTATATGCTTGCTACCTGGATATTTCTTTAACTTTAGTCAGCAAGGCATAGGTCTGTTCAACAAGACAACAAACACACCTGCAATATCTGGCATTTTAGAGGAAGCCAATTTTGACATACTTTTAGTACAATAATTACATTCTTTTTCATACAGATATGCTGTGTCCTTAATTCTGTCAGTAATATTCCTCTTCCTACCACTCAGATAGGCAGCTTAATACAGTCGACCCCTAGGATTCACAGGGGACAGGGACCACACACCCCCCCAAATAGCTAAAATCCGCAAATACTTGAAACTCCTCTAAAAATACTTATAACTGCCAATTTTGATAGTTCAACCTTCTAAAAACCCCTCTAAAAATGCTTACTTGCCTCTTTTACTAGATTTATGATAAAAAAGGCATTTAGTCACAAAAATGTGAAAATACAGTATAATTAGCTAATATTCCTCTATGAACAATTCTGCGAAAAGGCCAATTTTCCACAAATAACGTGGACGTACATTCCACAGAAAAATCCGTGAAGAGGAGATGCCATGAATCCAAAATTGCAAATTGGCGGGGGTCAACTGTATACTTTTCCCAATCCATGTTAATTGTTTTAAAAGGATATCTTATGTGAATTCAAAATAAAATGCTATTATCATTTACTATTAGCTCATTTTCAAAAAGCATGCACAACTGAGCCTTCAAATTTCTTTATAAAGAAAATATCAAGTACAGTTGACATACTTTTCCATAACTAAATGCAACAATACAATGCTACACAGTGCAACTCCATTAGAAGTAAAACCACTCATCCCTTTCTAAACTCTACTTCAGTCTGCATAAATGCTTTACACCTAAACGAGGGGGATGGAAAACTGAAGCAAAGATCCTTTAGCACCGTCTATAATATGTTATGGAATGCATACCATTGGGATACTACCTCTGTAGGGGGTTAAAATTCCAGCATTATGAAATCTGATGTAATCAATTTGCTGAAATGATGAGTCAGATCAAGAATGTTCCCATAATGTCTGTTTTTAATTATACTGGAAAACAATATGGGCCACAAGAACCTTACAAAAGCAGGAAGAACTTTGTATTCCAGGGATTTTCAGTTATCAGTCTGGGATCCACAGGCTTTGAAAAAACCTACAGCTATTGCTTCAATGGACTTTTGAAATCTAGAAACATACGACTGCAAAAGAGCAACACACATAATCCCAATCCTACCAAAGGAAAAAGTACTTTAGAACACAATAATCCAACCACTGGCTTGTCTTTCAAAAACAACTGAAGTGAGAATGCTGCAGCAATGCATTGTACCTACATCACACACCCTTGGAATAATAGTGATGAAATTCAGAAAATAGAAAAGTATTAGCAGAAATATTATCCTCTCCTCTATTCACATGTCACAATTCAACATCTTAAAATATATTTGTTACATTACCTGGAAAACTATATATATATGAATGAAAACTGATGTCAGTTCAATATGTCAAAGTTGTACATAAAATGGAATAGTCAATACAAAACAGCTACGTTTTTAAACTCTGATACCACTTTCTAAACCCCTTGTTATGTCACATCACTCTGCGAACGCCACTGCATCCAGGGAAGTTTGTACACATCACTCATAATAATATACAGTATGTGCAGACTCCCCTTTAACTGGAAAATCTTCTTCATAAAGTATCTGCAAACAGAGTGAAAGACATTTGAATTAATAAAGTCACCATTACATATTCCTTAAGGACAGCATTCAATAGACTGCATGACAAATAAACTAGTCTTTTGTTCCTTATTAGATAACCATAGCCAATGTAAAAATTCAGATAATAATATTTCAACTTGAACAAACTGCAAATGTTGAACTATCTTCATCAAGAGAATTAAGGTTAAAGTAATCCAGTAGCAAAAAATAATACAACTAACAAAACTGAATAAAGAAATCCTACTTATTAGAAATAAAAATTACTGTCTGCTCTCAGTTAGGAAAACAATATGGCTGCATATCATTAGTAGGAATGTTATCACATACTATTCAAGTCTGTTACTTTACTCAGAGAATCTATGGTACAATGAGCTTATATTTGTTTTCTCTCGCATCACTATCTTAAAACATAAGCATCAAATTAACCTCTTACCTGATTATCATTATCAGCATCTGATATGGCATATGCAGTATAACTGATGACTTCCTCTTCTTCTGTACCAGTGGTTTTTTCTTTCTTCAGAACTGGACTGCCTTCAGTTTCAGATAATTTAAGATAGCTGCAAAAAGTAACCTTATGTAAATTTCTTAATCACTTACTATAAGAACAAGATGACAACTACTTATTCATCCCTCAAAACCAAAAACACAACTAAACCTCTTTTGTGGCTTGCAGAGCTGAAAAGTTTTGGTTGTTCCACTGGAACATTATAACTGTGCATGAACTTTACGTCTAAAATGTGATATCCATTACAAATATACATATTAGCACAAAAACAAATATAAGATATATAAGATGCACCTTTGCTGCATAAGATGCATCCCTGTTTGACAATGATATTTTGTGGAGAAAAACATTTAGTATGCTGCATCATATATTTATTGAGATATCTTAAAGTGATTTTGTAAAGAAAAATGTATATGATTCTGTGCATGAAATAAAATATTTTGAGACTATACTGGAATAAATTATGAACTTTTTATGAAATGTATCATAAATAAACAATGGGCGGCACTATGATTTTTTTTTTTAATTCCACTCACTGCAAATGGCTGACAGGCTAACTGCCAATGCATAATAAGCAATTTTTTGTAAATCTGTGATAACAAACTGATAATTCAGCTTGTTTTCAATATTTTATTAGTAAAACAATTTACTGTAATAACTAGGATTGTTTTTCAATGCTTTATCAACGCCAACCATTTTTGTGACTACTCAGTATGATAGGTCTAGCCAAGCTTATGGTGCTCGGTCTCCCATCTGTAATTATGGTGCATTGGACACAGAAGGTTTTTGATACATTGACAAATAAAATATACATACATACATGCTTTTTTTCTTACTCAACATAGTGATATTTGGCATTAAGGCAATAATATTAGACATTTTGTTATAGAAACTTAACAAAATGACTTTTCAACACTGATAGATAATTTGAAGTTAACAAAAGGGTAAATCGGGCGTGTCCTACTTTTCTTTTTCATGAAACACAGCAGGATTCATAATTTCAGTTGTGTTTGACTTACGAGCCTTGTTTACTAAAGGCCAGTTTTTCCTTGGTAGATTTTTAATCAAACTAAAGGGTTATGTGATATCAATAGTTCCCCAGTTATCCTTAATATGAGGGTTCATTCCTATTGTAAATGAATACAATGATGTGGATCTACTTCCAGAAGGTATTACTCCACCAATAGTGACGTCACAGGCATTGAGCAATTGTCATAATGTTATTTTTTTTTCCTTAGGTATACAAAAGTATTATTTTGTACTGGTGAACTTTGCCAAACATTTTAAAATCTTGAAGTTATAGATTTTATACATTTTTGGTACAATATCTATTAATTTCATTTATGTACAAGCTAACGTAGCTTATAGCCTAGGCAACATTACCTTCACCTTGTGCTTGGGAATAGACTGGGTAATCATATATAATACTATACGTATATATACATTATAAATTACTAATAGTTGTTCTACAAAAGTTGGTTGGGAGAGCTACTAACCATGCATTTAGTGGTTCTAGAGACACCTTCAATTTTACAGCTGAACGTAGATATTCAAGATGAGTTTTCAGCTGTTCCAAATATCTTTCATCACTGGTAGCTGTCACAATACCCCCCAAGTCTTTGAGTATTGAAGTACATTGAACTTCGGCTAAACTACTACCAGCTTTACGTAAGTCAGTCTGGACCTAAAAATACAAACAATAATCACAACTGCATTTTGAAAATCATACTCGTCACTTTTAACAGTAAATGACTCCCAAAGTGGTCTCAAGCAAATGCAGACAACCATATAGTATCAAGGATTTAACTACATTTTACTTCTAAGATTTATTGTTCTAAAGCAACTACCATATGAAACATAACGTTCTAATAAATACAAAACATAGAACAAATATATCCTTCAAATAATGAACCTTACTTATGTTTACCATAGTAAAAAATGTTTTGTCAAATGCTTCAATATGTGAAAGAATTCTTGCAAAAGAGGCCATATACATCCTGTAATTGTATTCAATTCCTTGAAGAATAAGACATTCTCCATAATATAAATATTGATTTTGCATGTTTTTGTACAATGGATAAATCTATGTTTACCCATGAAAACAATTCCTCATATTTCTCTATCTAATTAGAAATTCAACACACACCAGGAGAATTGGCACTGCTGCTGTTGCATTATGGAACCAATCAGAAAGGAGCCAACAATAATATAATACAATTTCTTTAGTCTATTACCATAAAAACAACGCAACCAAATATTTCGTATAGCCTTTTTGCTGGCACTAATCATTTAAACTGACAGTAGAAAACATTCCATTGACAATGTAAATCTAAAACAGTTTTCACATTCCAGTTCAACTGACATCTGCTCAGTATAAAACAAAACATACATTACCTTTCTGACAACATTTCTTATATCCTGATCCCGAGGATTAAACCTGCGACTTTCTAAGGAAAATCCTTCCTCCTGTGATAACTCGTCTACAGCATATTCCATTATCTGCTCTTTTATGTTCTTGGTACCAAATACGCCATCAATTGTCAAATCCCGAATCTTCTGAATAATTTTTGGATGGACCGGTTCATGTGCACGTCCTGTTCTCTTCTGTAAGGAGTGTTAATATGTTACCATTTAACTTATTTCAAGAATAACAAGTAACAAAGTAAAAGAAGACTTTCTATGAATTTTAGACAACACCAGTTCAGTCAACTGAATTAATTATAATACTATTATTCTAAACTTAATCTTAGATACATTTAATGACAAAACAAAGGATAAGGCAGAGGATAATGAATAATTAAAACTAATATTAAAATGAAGGAACCTAATGCAATGTACTGTATAATAATGACTAAAGGGCTAAGGAATTGCATATGTGGTTATTTTTCCTCCTGCATTAAAATAACAACTTGTCGGAAATTGTATTTTTCCTAACTATATAAACCTGAGGTCCTTTAACAATAGGAAGGTATTTAGCGGCAGCTGAACCGGTCGTAAGCTTCGAACAAGGGGGTTCGGTAGTTAACTACTTGTCCAGCAGTTGGAGGTCAGCTCGACTGCGAGGAGAGGAGTCACTTTGCTTTAGGCCAGGAAACGCAGAGTGAGGGGTGGCATGAGGTGGAACTATATGTAAAGGACCTCAGGTTTGTATAGTTAGGAAAAATACAATTTCCAACAAATTGTTAATTTGTTCCGATACATATACAAACCCTCTGTCCTTTAACAATAGAAAGACTCACTTCTTGGTGGGTGGAATCTGAGTCTTATGAACAGACTGGTGTTTGTCCTACCTTGGTTTCCCTCCCTGGTCATAAGAGCAGAGGGAGGGATCCTAGCCTCTGCCCAGACTTCTGGACCAGATTTATATGAGGGAGGTAAGCGTACCTCTTATAAATAGCAAAAGGCAAGAACTAGTTCCTACTTCAAGAGCCAAAGTAAAGTTATGGGTTTGTCTCTTGTTGGCTTCCACTCCCCCCATTTGTCGGGGAGTGGTGGATAAACACTCCTATCCCTACTGAAAGAGATAGAATGGAGCTTGGTTGTGTAGCTTACCTGCATCGGCCTCCTGTTCAGTGTAGTGATGACCGTGGCCCTCTGCCCACAGGTAGAGGAGAAGAACGAAGGAAGAAGAGAAGCCAGTCACACTCTCTTTCACTCGTCCATTCATGCAGTCACACAAGGATGCGATGCTGTTCTGTCCGCTTGGGTGCTGGGTAGACTAGACAACGTGTTGAGCAGCCACCACGGGTCCCAAGGAAAAAGTGTCCAAGGACCTGTGGGTGATATCCCGAAGGTAGAATGAAGTGAAGGTGGTCTGGTTGGCCCAAACCCCTGCCTTCAGAACCTGCGCCAGGGAGAAGTTCTTGCGGAACGCAAGGGTTGGATCAATACCTCTGACTTCGTGGGCTCTCGGACGAAGGGTACGGGTGTCGTCACTACCAGCTGTCTCGTACACCCTCCTGATCACCTCACGCAGCCAGAAAGAAAGAGTGTTCTTGGAAACCTCTTAACCCCGGTGCTAACGAAGAGGCGTCGACACTCAGGCCTGAGGTGCTGAGTTCTCTTCAGATAGCGCCGTAGCGCCCTCACAGGACAAAGCAGCATCTCATCCTCATCATTATCGGTGAAATCCTTTAGGGAGGGGATCATGAAGGAATCGAACCGGTCATCAGGGACTGAAGGATTCTGAGTCTTCGCTACGAAGTTCAGGACGAAATAGAGCGTCATGGATCCCCATCCCCTGGAATGCTTGACATCGAAGGAAAGACCATGAAGTTCCCCTACTCTCTTTGCCGATGCCAGGGCCAGCAAGAAGAGGGTCTTGAGGGTCAGAGCCCTGTCTGACGACTCTGCCGCCCAAACAGGTTAACCTGGAGCTAGCTAGGCTAACTCCAGGGGTGTGTCTGCCACAGCTCCTGTCGGAGAACCGCAGCAGGAGGCACTTGCCTTGGAATCTACCGCAATAGCAGCATTCCAAGCAGTCTCATGGCTCGACCTGTGGTCCCTCACAGTGTCGAAAGCCGCATCCTCCTTGGGGAACATCACTCCTGAAGGGGACCCGGCTCGAAGGGTAGTAGATATCCCTCCCCGAAGAACGTTTACTATCCAGGTCTCCGCACCGTAGCGCTTCCATGTTGCCCAATGGCTCGCCAGGCACCTCCCCCACTTCCGGCAGCAGGTGAGGGGGAATGCCATCCCAAGCATTTCCCTCCTCTCTTCGACTTCTTCTTCCCAGATCCTCCTCGAGAGAAGGACTGGGAGGAGGGCTGGTTGCGGTCACTCCTTACAGCAGAAGTCGAGGGCAGTCTTTCCTCTCGGCTTCGACGAGGCGACCGTCTTGGCCGCAGAGGAAGCGCTAGTTGGGCTTAGCCGCAGTCGTCCGAGGTTGCCCAGCCACCTTGGAGACTGCCTGATGGACAAGACAGTCACTGTTGTCAGTCAGTACGCCGCTGTTCCACCGCAGCGTCCACCATCTATCTGGGGAAGAGAAAGGAGGAACTCCGCACCGGTCCGTTGCAAAGACCCAGAGCCGCCTCATGCCCAGCCGCCCTGGTCACTCGGGTGAGAGCAGCGTCTCTACGCCGGAGAACCAGGTTGGCCCACAGGTAAGCCGTCTGGTGGGCCAGGTAGGCGATGGCCCTATCCCCAGACTGGCACAGTCTCACAAAAGCCGGGTCCCCTTCAGGAGGCCACAGCTTTCGACACTGTGAGGGACCACAGGTCGAGCCATGAGACTGCTTGGAATGCTGCTATTGCAGTAGATTCCAAGGCAAGTGCCTCCTGCTGCGAGAACCAAAGGTTCTCCGACAGGAGCTGTGGCAGAGACACCACCGGAGTTAGCCTAGCTAGCTACAGGTTAACCTGTTTGGGCGGCAGAGGGTCCTCTGAAGGCACGTAGAAGCGCCTCTGTTGTGGTAGAGGTGGAGGAAGGAGCTCGACAGACCTACCGGACCGAAGCAAACCCTCCTGTCCGGAGACGGGAGCGTCCACTTAGCTCAGCACGCTGTCAGCCAAGGCTGATTGCGGCAGACCCACCGTCGTCCTGGGTTCCTTCTTAGGTCCCCAGAATGACTCCAAGCCCGATGTGGGCTCATCGGGCTCGGTAGGAGCGGCGATCCTTCTCCGAGGTCGTTGTGACGACGACCTCTGGATCTCAGGAGTGACTGCATCCTGTGGAGATGGACCATCAAGTCCGTCCAACGAGAATGCCTCCCGAGACCGTCCTCCTTCCGACAGGAGGAACCACGACAGACCCCTCCTGGTCTCCTCCTGCCACTTGCGCGTACGATCTGGTTGGTCCGAGGATCATGCCAGGTGCGTAGGGCATCGTTGAGGGATCGTGAAGAGCACGCCCCTTGCGATCACTCCTGATCGCCTCGCTCTTCCCGGTAAAGCCCAAGGAAGTTGAAGGGATCGGAGAGGCAGACCTCACGCTCCCCCCGCGCCCACCGGCAGAACCGGTGTGCTGAGGGGGCTGCAGGCGATCGCCAACCCTCGATGACGATCGGGCTGCAGGTCTGGTCGAGCAGCTCTCCCGGGGAGAGCGGCTGAACCGAGAACAGTGGCGACGGTCCCGAGCGTCAGAAGAGCGGCTGCTGGTCCCCCTCTCCACCCGGTCCTGGTAGGAGCGGCGGTCAGGGGACCTGCAGAGTCTGCTGTCGCGGTGGGAGCAAGGCCTGTCCTCACGGCACGTCACGCTGCTTGGGCCAGCCGATGCTGGTTCAAGCAACAGAGGGGACCGCTTCTTCACCTCAGCCCGCGAGCGGTCTGGGACCGTCGTGTCAATCCTGGGTACCAGCGCGTCGCCGCAAGAGCGATCACTGTTCTGGTGAGAGTCGCCTGAGCGACCCCCGCCAGTCTTCCGCTCTGTGCCTGGATCCTGGCGCCAAGCGGACTCGGTTGCCTGGGTCTTGGCTGTACGGTCACCTGCTCAGTGACTCTCACGAATGAGAGGCCGAGACGGTACCTGACATCGAGGCAGAACCTCTGGCTCCAGGTGAGGAGGTACTGGTGTTAGCCAGCACTCCTCCGGTCCCCATCTTCTTCTTCCTTGCAGAAGGAGAGACAGGCCCCGTTCCCAAAGGAACAGGAGGACTGACGGAAGTCCAAACCGTCCCACCGGAGTGGGACGGACCCTTAGAAGTCTCAGCGCGAGCCTTCTTAGAGGGGGAGGAGGTAACCTTCTTCTTCTTCGACTGTAGGGCCTTAGAAGTTGAAGGGGAAGCGGCGGCAGACAACGACAAAGAAGACGATGAAGACGAAGACGACAGCTTCCTCCTCTTCTTCTTCTTCTTCGTCAGCTTCCTCAGCACCACCATCAGGTCTTCCATCCAGGACGGAGCCGGGGCAGTTGCCGAAGCAACAGTGCCCGACTGCACCTGTCCGGAAGGACCTGAGGTGGGAGCAGCAACACCATGGGCAGGAACAACGGCGGCAGGAACTGGTACCAGGGCTGGAGCGGTAGCATACTCAGGAACAGGAGGCGGGGCAGGAACCGGCAGCATCCTCTGTACAGGAGGCAGGTCTAGAGAAGAGCTCTTGGGACACCGGAAGTCCGGGGCTGTAGCAGGAGCGGCAAACCCAGGTGGCGGCGTCACAGCGGGCATCGAAACCTCCGGCAGCGGTGCCTGCACAGCAGCTGTTGGGGTCACCGTGGCTACGAGCCGAATGTACACCAGGTGCAGCGGAGCAGCGTAGCCCGGCGTGGACACCATCATGGTAGTTGTGGTGGTTGGCCCGTGTGTTACTGGCAAGGCCCCTCTCGCCAGGTGACTCAGCAGCCCCTGGACTGTCGGTGTCCCTTGCAGTCCCAGCGAGTACCAGGCCCATCCGAGATCGTACCCTGTGGCCAGCAAGTCTGAGGAAGGAAAAGTCGGGTGAGTTAGTGGGGGGGTCTCCCCCGGCCGGGGGGGGGGGCCGGGGGGGGGGGGGGACAGTTCCCACCCCCCGAGCGAACGAAGGACCCCGAGTACAACTGGATGTCGGGGTATCTCGCCCGCCCCTCCACGCTCGACTGATCAAGAGAGGAGAAGGAGTGAGAAACCTCCCCTGAAGGCGAAGGAGCCATACGAGGGAGCTGAGATGGAGGGAGAAAAGAGGAAGACGTGTCCATGACCAAGGGCGTAGCCGGAGAACCCTCCGACGACTCCTTGGCCGGCTTGCGCGGTTTCCTCCTCCCCCCATAGCGCTCCCACTACTCCTCCGACCAAAAAATACAAGTATCACGTCTCGGTGCGAGAGCATTCTCGCCCTCTACACCGAGTACAAAAATCATGAGGATCAACCTCTACAGATGATCGGAAGGCCCCATACTTACGGCCCTCCACACCAGGGCACAATCTGCAGCTGATGGGGGGGCGAGGGGGTCTCTCCGACTCTTGAGGTTCCATATCCACAACAATGAAGCACTGTATGAATAAAAAAACACACACGTACTTACTTATATCCTTTGCACTAGCACACAGTAGTAAAAGGAAAAGCAAAAAAGTCTTCACGCAGTGAAGCAAACCAAGCATACGACAGAAGCGGGCAGAGAGACGAGCAGCACGTCCATCCACTAGCGCTGCCGAAAGCAAAGTGACTCCTCTCCTCACAGTCGAGCTGACCGCCAACTGCCGGACAAGTAGTTAACTACTGAACCCCCTTGTTCGAAGCTTACGACCGGTTCAGCTGCCACAAAGTACCTTCCTATTGTTAAAGGACCGAGGGTTTGTATACGTACCGGAACAAAGATGTAACAGAATACAATATACTACTTTTACAGTGTAATGTACCTGCTGTACTTTCTTAAATTACCCTTAGAAACTAATTTTTCACTGCAAAACTGTCAATCTTTGCTCATCTTGCAATTACATGCTCAGAAATTCTGAGATGTTTGATCCAATAAGGTGTAACTGAATACAAATATATACTGTTCCTGGAGTCTTTTATCCCTTATCATTCCATTCAGGCTGCACCTATTCTGCAGCTACTAGCATTTCAAACCATGCATCTTAGTCTATATAATTAAAAAGGCAACAAAAATGTTCTATGATAATTCTAAATCCTATTTATCACATCATGGTTTTTCACTTCCACCTCTCTCATCCTCTACTGCTGTTACATTACATTTCAAGTATAAAAAAGTTCTCCCTCCATTGATATTTTGTAATTTTTAGCTTCTCTTGTGGTACCATCTTTTATATCCAATACAAAGTGCCAAGCAGGAGTTATTTACAAATTTACTGGCCTGGATGATCAATTATGATGTTATTATGATATAACAAAGTTTCATGTATACTTACCTGGCAGGTATATATATAGCTATATTCTCTGTTCGCACTGGCAGAATTTTCAAAACTCGCGGCAACCGCTAGATCACTGGTAGTTCAGGTGATCGCCACCCGCTCCCGTGGCGCTGGTGCTCGGAATCATTCCCATTTTCGTCAGATTTTTCTCTCTGAACCCTGTCTCCTGAGGGGAGGTGGGTGGGAATTTAATTATATATACCTGCCAGGTAAGTATACATGAAACTTTGTTTATATCATAATAACATCATTTTCATGCATGACACTTACCTGGCAGGTATATATATAGCTGATTGACACATTTGGAGGTGGGTCAAAGACAGCAACATTGTAAGAGTTTTAAAAATTTATAATTTAAAATACTCTTAGATTCCTTACCTGCTAAGGTAGCTGACTTCAGCATTCCTGCCTCTTAGCCTGCTAAGCCTTAGTAGCTTCCAACTAGGACGTGACCTATTAGTTGATGAAGCTAAATACAAGGGTCTGACAACTGGACGGGACCAATTTGTTGACAGGAAACCCTAGCCCTCTCTTACCACGGGCATTCATGCTAGGATAAGTTAGACCACCTGAACCACACACAACACTAACCTAACACACTACACTTCACAGACTGAAGAGGAAATCACCCTCTCAGACAACCGTAAAAAACAACACCACTTCATTAAAATACCTAGCATGTTAGTAAGTTATGGGGTGGAAACTCCTTTGCCCAATACTGCTCCTGAGGATACATATGGACCCAACGTTTGACAATTGTCAAACGTTGTTTTGACGTTTCTAAGGTAATGACTTGCAAACACTGAATAGTCCTCCAAAACGTCGTTTCAATTAAATCTTTGAGGGCCATATTCTTTTTTAAAAGCCAACGAAGTAGCTACTGCTCTCACTTCGTGTGCCTTAACCTTAAGGATGCCGAAATTTTCTTCTTGGCATAACATATGAGACTCTTTAATTAATTCCCTAAGGAAAAAGGCAATAGCATTTTTGGTCATTGCTCTGCTAGGGTCCTTCACAGAGCACCACAGTGATTCTGAAGTTCCTCTAATCTTACTGGTTTTATCCAAATAATAGCGCAATGCCCTTACTGGACAAAGAACTATCTCTTGTTCCTGTCCTACTAGATTCTTGAAAGACCCCATAAGTTTTCAAACGACCTTGGCCATGGATGAGCTGGATTCTCGTTCTTGGCCAAGAACCCCTCCTGAAAAGAGCAAACCGCTTTGTCATGTTTCCAACCAATATGTTTGCTAATTGCTTGTAGCTCACTCACCCTTTTAGCTGTGGCCAATGCCACCAAAAAGATGGTCTTTTTTGTGATATCTCTCAACGAAGCTTGATCCATCGGTTCAAACTTACTAGTTCCTAAAAATTTCAGGACCACATCGAGATTCCAGGACGGAGCTCTGTATTGGGGCTCCTTCCTTGTTGCAAAGGACCTTATGAGGTCTCTCAGATCTAGATTATTTGTAATATCTAGACCTCTATGTCTAAATACAGAAGCCAACATACTCCGATACCCTTTAATCGTCTGAGTTGACAATTTATTTCCTTCTTTAAAGTTTATAAACGGTAAGTCGGCAATTTGGGTCACAGAGGTACTGGATGAAGAAATCTTCCGACTCTTGCACCACTTGCGAAAGATTCCCCACTTCGCCTGGTACAACTTAATAGTAGAGGCTCTTCTAGCTCCGGCCACCGCTCTGGCCGCCTCTCTAGAAAACCCCCTCGCTCTGACAAGTCTTTCGATAGTCTGAACGCAGTCAGACCCAGAGCGAGGGTGTTCTTGTGGTACCTGTTGAAGTGAGGCTGTTTGAGTAGATCTACTCTTGCTGGAAGTGTCCTTGGTACATCTATTGTCCATTCCAGTACCTCTGTGAACCAATCTCGGGCCGGCCAGTATGGAGCTATGAGAGTCATTCTTGTCCCTTGACTCTCCCTGAACTTCTTCAAAACCTTCCCTAGTATCTTGAACGGGGGAAAGGCGTAGACGTCTAGCCCCGTCCAATCTAGAAGAAAGGCGTCTACTGCGACTGCTTGACGGTCTGGGACTGGAGAGCAATACGTCGTCAATCTCTTCGTCATGCTGTCGCAAACAAGTCTACCACTGGGCGACCCCATAATTTCCACAGACTCTGGCATACTTCTAAATGAAGCGTCCATTCTGTTGATAGAAGTTGACCTTCCCTGCTCAACAGGTCCGCTCTCACATTCTTCTCCCCTTGAATGAATCTGGTGAGAAGGGTTACGTTTTCCTTCTCTGCCCAAAGAAGGATCTCCTCCGCCAACTTGCAAAGAGAGATTGAATGTGTCCCTCCTTGTTTGCGGATGTACGCCAGAGCTGTGGTATTGTCCGCGTTGACTTGTACCACCTTGTTGCGAATCACCGCGTTGAACTCCTTCAAGGCCAAGAAAATCGCCATCAGTTCCTTCCTGTTTATATGCCAAGCCGTTTCCTCCTTGCTCCAACGACCTGAAACTTCTTGAAGTCCGAGAGTCGCTCCCCAGCCTGCGTCCGATGCGTCTGAGAACAATACATGGTCTGGGTTCTTTTGCTGGAGAGACGCTCCCTTTGCTAACTTCCCCGGAGTTAGCCACCACTTTAACTCCTCTTTGATCTTGCGAGGAATTCGAAACAGGAAGGAATCTGGTTGCGATTTTCTTGGCCAGACTTGGTTCAAAAATATTTTGTAGGGGTCTATGTGAAGTCTTCCTAGAGAACGAAACCGTTCCAGGGACGAGAGTGTCCCCAGTAAGCTCATCCACTCTCGTGCTGAACATTGTTCTTTCTCTAGAAAGGCTTGCACTTTCCGGATGCACAGATCTTGTCTGTTGGGAGACGGAAAAGCCCGAAAAGTCACTGAGGAGATCAGAATCCCCAAATAAACTAGCTCCTGACTGGGTGTCATATTCGACTTTTCTAAGTTCACCATCAACCCTAACTCTTTCGTTAATGTTAACGTCATTTCTAAGTCCTCCAGACATTGCTTTCTTGATTGGGCTCTTATGAGCCAATCGTCCAGGTATAGAGACACTCTTATTCCTAGAATGTGTAGCCACTTGGCCACGCTCGCCATCACTCTTGTAAAAACTTGTGGGGCTGTGCACAGTCCAAAACAGAGGGGGGCTTTGAAACTGAAAAACCCTGTTCTGGATCACAAATCTCAGGTACTTCCTGGATCTTGCATGAATTGGGATATGAAAATATGCGTCTTGAAGGTCCAGGGTGACCATCCAGTCCCCTGGACGTACCGCTGCCAGTACTGAATCGGTCGTCTCCATCGTAAATTTTGTTTTCTCCACAAATAAATTGAGTTGACTTACGTCCAGTACTGGTCTCCATCCCCCCGAGGATTTTGCTACTAAAAACAGCCGGTTGTAAAATCCCGGAGATAAGTGATCCAGAACAGGTTCTATTGCTCCTTTCTTGAGCATAGAAAGAACTTGTTCTTGTAGTGCTTCTTGTTTCACTGGATCGCTGTAGTGAGCTCCCAGCTCTCTTGGCGATGTCGTAAGAGGTGGTCTCTTTAGAAAAGGGATCTTGTAACCTTCTTTTGCCACCTTGACTACCCAAGGATCTGCTCCCTTTTCTTGCCAAATCTCCCAAAACTTCTGGAGTCTGGCCCCTACTGATGTCTGAAGGACTTGCTGTTCATTGTTTAGTACTGGGTTTCGAACCCCTCTTGGACGGAGCTCTTCTTGCTCTGAAAGCCGGACGAGAAAAGGACTTGCCCCGAAAGGGCTGACTAGCTTGCCTTGATTCCTTAGGGGTCTTCTTAACTACCTTGTTGGGTAAAAATTTCCTTACCGAGGAAGTTAACAGATCCTGCGTCGCCTTCTGAGTTAGGGAAAGCGAAATATCCTTGATAATATCCGCAGGAAACAATTGCTCAGAAAGTGGGGAAAAAAGCAATTCGGATTTCTGGGCGTTAGAAACGCCCTTAGCAGCAAAAGAGCATAGGAGTGACCTTTTCTTTAACACTCCTGCGGTGAAAAGAGATGCTAATTCATTCGCTCCATCCCTTAAGGCTTTGTCCATGCAGGACATAATACTGCTTGGGAGTTGAGAAGCCGTTGCTTCATTATCTTCCACTGTTCGTCCCAGAGCTCCCAAGGACCAATCCAAAAAATTAAAAACCTCGAAGGTCCGGAAAATCCCTTTCAAGAGATGATCTAATTCTGATGGAGACCACCACACTTTGGCCGAATTCAAGGCATGTCTGCGGGAACTGTCAACAATGTTGGAAAAATCCCCCTGGGAGGAGGCAGGCACTCCCAGGCCGAGATTTTCCCCTGTCGCATACCAAATTCCGGACTTCGATGCCAATTTGGCAGGAGGGAAAGAGAACACAGTCTTGCCCGCTTCCCTCTTTTCCTTCAACCACGTATCAATTCTTTGAAGCGCCTTCTTAGCCGTAATCGAAAATTTCATCTTCAAAAACGATGACTTCTTCGGAGTTTTGTTCTTGGAGAATTGAGAAAGGGAGATGTGGAGCTGCAGGCTGAAAAATCCCCTCCAAAAAGTGAAAGAAGGCAATTCGTCAATTTCTTATAATCTGAAGAAGGTGCTTCACCTTCTTTTCCTTCCTCAGATTCTAAGTCTTCTATTTCCTCTTCTGCCGAAGACACATCCTGTAAACCCAGGTCTTGCTGCAGAAAATCTTCTCCAACCTCGCGGGAAGAAAACGGCTCCTGCCGCCTGCGTCCTGCGTCCTTCTGAACTCCGAGGTTGCGTCCTGCGTCCTGTTCCGGAAGCTTGCGTCCTGCGTCCTGCTCCGGAAACTTGCGTCCTGCTTCCTGTTCTCGTAACTTGCGTCCTGCGTCCTGCTCCCGTAACTTGCGTCCTGCCCGAGACTCCGAAGTCTGTCGAGAAGTAGGCCAACCATCATGCGTCCTCTTAGACGACTTGACTGGGAGAGATGCGTCCTTACGCCTCGTAGGAGGAAGTTCCGATGTTCCCCATGATTTAACCAAATCAGCTAACCTTCCTTGCATCTCTTCAAGGAAGTTCCTAGTCTCTGCTTCCTGGCGGGAAGTCTGAGCAAGCGGAGAACGACGACGAGACGTATCATCAACACGAGAACCTCGATCTTGAGTCCTACGATAAGGAGAAGATATCGGAGAGACTGCTCCGTATTCAGACGGAGAGCTCCTATCCCGAGAACCGTCGTACTCATGAGGTCTTGCGTCTTGTCTTGACTTAACGGCTCTCCTCCTTTTAATTGGAACCACCTCTTCCTCATCACTGGAAGAGAAAATCTCGGGACTACTCCACCGTTCTTGCGGGTAACGTTCATCTTGAGAAGACGTAGGTCTATGCGTCCTCTTCAGAGGACGCGAAGCTTCCGCATAACGTCCATACCTGCCTGACGCAGCACTATCTGTCGAGGAAAAACACTTCCCAGTGTCGCCTTTTCTATGGCGCACTGCTGCAGCCTGGGACGCAACAGGACTGCCTGAAGGGACGACTGATCGTAAGGGAACCCCTCTCGCCTCCCTTCGACTGTCGACATGCCTTCTCCCTTGGGTCTGGGAGCTTGGCAGAGGCCTAGGTCTAGGAGCACGAGTGAGACGATCAGCCGCCCCCTCCACTACACTGACACTTTCAAACGTACCCACTTTGTCTGTAAGACGCTGAATCTGATCGCCCATGGACGCAAGGGCGGCAAACACTTTCACAATATTAGTATCCTCAGAAACAGCAGCGGGCGCAGGAGATACCTGAGGAGAAGGATTAACAACTTCTACTTGGGAAGAAGGGGGAGACATAACAGAAGTATTCAAGGCCTTACTAGAAGAACCTGACCTCTCACTCCGAGACACCGATCTTCTTACTCTATCCTTTTCAAGTCTCTCAACATATTTGGTGAAAGTCTTCCATTCTTTCTCATTTAAACTTTCACACTCATTACATCTATTATCCCAAGTACACAAAACCTCTCTACACTTCTTACATACTGTGTGAGGGTCTACCGAAGCTTTCGGCAGTCTCACCTTACACCCTTCTTTCATACACACTCGAAATACTATACCAGAATCAGACATTATAATAACTTCCAATTGCGATTGCCAATCCAACTTTCCAATACGATACCCAATAAAGCATCCAAGTACAGCGAAAGTCAGCTAACGAGTTTCGAATTCTAGCAGGGAACCAACAACGATGTTGCCGGTTCAGTGGCAGAAAAAAATCTGACGAAAATGGGAATGATTCCGAGCACCAGCGCCACGGGAGCGGGGTGGCGATCACCTGAACTACCAGTGATCTAGCGGTTGCCGCGAGTTTTGAAAATTCTGCCAGTGCGAACAGAGAATATAGCTATATATATACCTGCCAGGTAAGTGTCATGCATGAAAACATAAAATAAGGAATGATCACTCCAGTTTACGAAAAGCTCCTTAATGTGAATAATTCTAAGTTTATGAAGTGTTTTGTACATAATTCAGTGTTCAGTATAGTGTATAATTCCAAGTGGGAAGTTCACTTCTTACTATCTTTACCATGTATGCATTTCATAAATGATATAAGCAGTCTACCAATTTAAACATTAACAACAGGCTTACTGAGGGACCTTTACTATAAAAGTTCCTGCAAGGGTTCTCAGCCTCACCTTACTAACTGAATCCTAAATTCTTCATGGCTGGACAATTATTACCCAACTTCCATTCTCATGGAATTTTAAAAGAATTCTGAAAATTTCACCTTTGTATAACAAGCCTATCTTCACGAGTCTCTAAACAGCCTCTTACAGAAAGAAGCATGCTTACAGGAAACAAACGATTAACTACTTGTAATGTCATTTTGGATGTAACTACAGTACGTACTTACTTCCAAGGCAACTTTGATAATAAATATAGTTTGTTTAACATGCCTGTGTGTTCATAATAATAACAATAATACCCATTAGATTCATTATCAAAATGTAGAATACTCATACTTTTTCTAAAATGATCAGTCAACAAAAATATTACCCTCTTGATTCCTGGAGTGAATGGCTTGTCTGCTGGCTCAATGAAGTGGTTTTCATGCTGTTCTATCTTCGGTAGACTCACTACAAAACAACGATGAGAAGTTATCACATCTCTTGACTGGAATGCTTTCTTCAAAACTTTTGACTGTACTTTATGTCGCCATGGAGTATTTTCACAAACCTGATTAAAATATATGAAATGAGTGAAAAAATGTATATACTACGAGGAATTAAGAAATATAGTCTCAAACTAACAACAAAATAAACAAAATAGACATGCTGCTACTTGAATATTAAAAAACTGACAAACCTTGAAATCTGGAAATCGAAGTATCTCACGTAATCTTATCTGTGCAGGACAATTTAACTTTTTGGTCCCTTTATATTTTAAGACACCATCAGGCTGAAATAAAAAGTATAAACAAAAAGTAATAAATTATCAACCAATCTGAATTAGTTTTGCTGGTAGAGGAAAGTCTTAACCCTAAATTAAGCTTTCCATTCTTATATCTATGTAGCACCTTGTGCTAACTGACACCCTTTCACTGGTATTCACTGCATAATAGTATCTAAAATAGATTTACTGTGTAATGCAATGCTGCCTTGGTAAAATAATTTCATACAATCCATAGAAGCAATTTTTAACCAACTACAAATTTATGAACAAAATGTAACTTCTGAAATTTACAGAACTGAGTAATTTGTTCAACAATCATGCAAACTCGCCAGGAACAGTTCCCGGTTATAATGTCCAATAGTCCATATTTCAATGATCTCCCAATTACAATAACCAAATAATAAATAGCAAAGTAATCAGACTGTCACACTGACAAGATATAATATTATAGAGGAATTAAAAAAGCGCTTACGGGTTCCTAATATATGCCTGAGCTCTTAATACCCATATACTATACATGTATATAAAGTAATGACTTACTAGCTATGGCAAAATTTTTTGAAAATGAGGGGCAAATGAAACTATCCACATGACTAAATGACTCGTACTACTACTGTCACTAATTTTTAAGCAAAGTTAAAACAATAAACAAAAAATACTGAAATGGCTTCTTACCATGATTGTCGGTCTGCCGACTTTCTTTTCACCTTTGGGAAGGGGACGGCGGTATTTACCATGTTGACAGTCCATCAGCTTTTTGTTGAGAATAGTGTAAGGGATGCCATCTTCACCCCAATACACTTTAATTCCATATGGATTGAACTCTGAAGAAAAAATAGATCAAACATTACATGAAATTTGTCATAAGGATAAATACATTCACCAATGCAAAAAAATAATACAGCACACTTACATGAATATAACTACTTCGACAATGACAGTACATATTCTAATGATAGATCAACAAACATTAGAATAAGCATCCTAATCCTATAGAACCATATTTAATTAACCAAAAAAAATTGAAAAGGGAATGAAAAGAGCAATTGCTTCCTCTTGCAAAACAGATTATGAAATTACAGGTGAATTCCAAAGCCTGTTGGTGGAAATAAGCAAACAGCCATCACACCAACTACAAAAAAAGGCATGCTGATGCCCACAAAGCAATTTTATAGGCAGGGGTCTGAGCCAAAGGTGAACCTTCCATCAGCTTCAAAGGCAGTAATAGCCCTACCTCCTGACAGCATCAGTCTATTTAAAGTTGCATCCTCCTTGGGTGTACAAGCGCCGAAAGAAGTTATCTTGGCCACTACCAGGGACCAAAAACTGATCCAAGAGACTGTCTGGAATGCTGCTTGGCAGTTAGATTACAGTGCTGCTGCCTCTGTCTACAAGAGGGAAACTCGTTCAGCAAATAGACACTCCAGCATCATACCGAAACACAGATAAGTCAAAGCCATGCCAACCTACTTGGTTTGCAATGGGATCTCTGCAGGAACATAATATGTCCTCCCTGGGTGAGTTAAAGGCAGAAGTGTCTTGCATGAACGGCTGTATGGAGAGATTTCTCTTACCCACAAAGAAGAGAATTCACTTGGTCCTAAACCCCATCAGCAAGCCTAGACCATGGCAAGTCCAATGAAGCTCTGGGTTCCTTCTGGGGTCCCCAGAGTGGGTAGATGGTGGAAGGACAGTTTACTGGGAAAGCCAAGGTCTCTTCCTTGAGATCATTATCATGATGTAACAGTCTAATGATCTCCACACAGTGCCTCTGCAACATTGGGGGTGTCTGAGTCCTAAGGCATTGGATCCTTAAGTACCAACCTAGTCCTGGTCCTCCCAAGCCACCCCATTCACAGAAATGGGACATGCACCAGAGCTCTTTGGCAATCTGTTGACCACTCAGGCATACATCTTGTTCAGTCCGAGGAACGACCCAGGAATATAGGCTTCTGTGGATGGGCTAGGATGGGAATGAAAATAGTCCTGGTCATAAGCCCAGACCTGTCTGGCTTCAGCTCCATAAAAACCACAAGGAGGTGGAGGGGACAAGTTAGGGATCGCAAGCATCCTTGACCAGTCTATTAAGAACAGAAGTCCTAACAGGAGAGTGAGGCTATGGAAGGTCACCAACCCGTGGTGATGACATCAACACAGGTTGGGGAGAGCAGTCTCACTCACGAGAACGTGGGCGAGGGCTGTCATGCGAGCTTACTCCAGTCTTCTTAGAAGCTGGAGCTTCTACAGGTGAAGAAGACTGAGTGGGAACTTCCTCTTGCCTGGCCTGAGTAACTGGGCCAGTCGGGCTGGGCCACTATCCCGGGACAAAAGCCACAATACACAAAAACACGTAAACATAACAACTTAAAACAAAAACACAAGTTCAACTTTGCAGACATGAGAGCAGCAAGTTGCCCATACTTGACAGTTGTTGAAGAAAAAGTGTTCAGTAATGCAGGTGGGTGGGGGTATTCCAAGCCCACTCCCCCTTAAGCACTAGTTACCCACCTTGTTACCAGATTGCAATCAAGGATACTACTATATAGGAAGCTCTGGTTTGTACTTCTGTAGGCAAAATCTACTTAAATGTTGTCAGGTAAACAAAGGTGGAAAGGACAATTTTAACTCACCTGTACATCCAAAACTTTTTCTCCTTGTCTTTATGACAGAAAAACGAGTCCTAGTTGTCTCTTCAAGGCAGCTCACCACTTCTTGTACATCACTCAAACTTTCAACAATTCCATTGTAATTATCAAATTTGATGAGGAAGAATTTCACCCAGGGAGGATCTGGTATTTCAGCATTACGCACAACTAAGTTCATGGGAATAACAGGATTTGCAAGTGGGTCCACTACTTCAATGATGATTTTTGAAGCCATGCCAAAGTCAACATCATTGACATCATCAATCTCCTCCTTTACTCTTGAATTCCTGTAAAGAAATAGATGTAATTCACATTAATAAATAATTTTCCAAAACCAAAGGAAATACTATACGTACATACTGCTTGCAAGTGCGGAAATTTCTAAAACAAAAGGCAATACTGCTACAAACAATAACAAAAGTGCTACTCATATATCTTAAGGAAATGTGTCCTTGATGGAAAAGTCAGCATATGTGAAGAACCTCTTTAGGGAACAACTTAGCCCAGGACCATCTAACACTGGGCTAGGGTAGGGGCCCCAATGGAGACGCATTTCGCCTGGATTTACTTCTTTCATTGCTTATGGCTCTTTTGATTTTCCATATTTTTTCAAGTGCTATGTCTTAATATATTCATAAATGACTGTACTATATTTTCATACTACGTTTCAATCATAATTGGTTTATCATTATTAGTTTTTGAGTTATAAAGCAATAAATTTGGTGCGATTGCATTATGCACATGGCCACATGGAGACGCACCTAGCCTTGTGGAGATGCAAAATTTTCAACTTCATGTAAATTACACCATTATCAAAGAAAGACAAAATCAAGCACCTAAAATGAAAGTTTAACTTTTAATAAGTAAACTAAGTATAAAAAATATTGCTAAATACAAAAATAACTACATATTAATACAGTCATTGACCTCATGGAAAAATATGAATGTATTTTCACACATTACTTGATAGAAATAAATGTATTTGTCTTTAACCATCTATAACAGAGAATTTATATTTAGAAACATATATTCATTGAGTTAATACTGAATTGACCCTAGACAACTACTTCCCTGAGCTTAGTGAACAATAAAAAAAATTACTTTTTTTACGAACTTAAATTTTACTTTGTGCTTTCTTCCTGCAGCCCTAACTGACATACCAAACCTGAAACATTTTTAGTAAGTAAAAACATTAATTACTATATCAAGCTGGGTTCCCAGTTTTTCCTAATACCTGATTAGGCTATCTTATTTGGAATAAATTTCAATTTGCATTTGATTTTAAGGACAAAGACCATTAGTTTTCATATCTTACTCACGTGCTAATGTCTTCCATATCCGATGTGATATCCTCATCAGTATACTGCGATCTAGGATGCAGTCTACTTTCTTCATCCTGTGCAGGCCTTTTGCCTGATCCTGAGGCTTGTGTTTTAGGCATGATTTGAATTTATCTTTAGTTTATATTAAAACTGTTTGCCATAACCTGTATTTATAATCTGTAAAGAGAATTAGATATATAAAAATTCATTTCCATATAGATGCCCCATGGAGAAGAAGAGCACATGGCCCAGTGGAGACATGGCTTGCGCACAATGTCTGCATTGGACCCCAGGTACACTTTGAAAATTTACATCTCCATGAGGCCACCCCAATTTTTCTGGCCCTAAGAGATGCACTTCATTTCCCCTCAACTACTGCCAGCCTAATCACTCATTTGTCTGGACATAATTTCTAACCATCTAACATCACCCTGAAATTTTAAAAAATGTACAGATATTACCACATACGGTGTCAACTCAAACGAACATGAAAAGTAACATCCTTAAGTACTTTTGCTAAGAAAAATAACAAAAAAGGATAAAATGGTACATGTTTGTTCATCAACAAACAAGTTTTAGCTACATACATCATTTTCATATTTTCAGTGTAAATAGAACATGTTTTGGGTTTTATTTTCAGACATAGAAATACTCCTAAGATTTTTAGTTTCAAAGTTAGGGTAAATGACCGAGCGACAACATACTGGCCACCGATCCTGGAATGTGGCCACCTTCCCGAAAAAGTACTTGAATTCATTCGTTGCCATGAGCAACAGTCAAGAGATGTGGCCCATCCTGGCAGCACACCGAGACCTCTACATTCCTCTCAAATTAAGTGTTTTCTTCTAAAATATGAAATAATGGCATAATTCAAGCGCTTTTTAGGAAAGTGGCCACATTCTGAGAGAGGTGGCCACTATTGCCATTCAGTCATTTGCCCTATCGTTTAAAAATAATGCGTCTCCAATGGGCCATGTGTCAACCGCGACAGGTTCCTCACACATAAATAGACCTAACCTTTCCTATAATGCTAGGTCCTGACCTAACCAGATCTTACCTACCTAACCTAACTTAGAGTGCCATGCCCTGACCTGGCTGGGGGTAGGGGGGGAGCTAACCTGCCAAAAAGGTGGTATATACTAACCTTTACTGGTCAGCAACTGGAAGGAATCAGGCCATGCAACTAGTATATTGTAAAGTTTGACACCTAACATAACCTAGAGAGGTAGATCTAGGGTACTTATCCGCAGCGGCCTAGATTATGGCAGCTGCGGTTTGTCTATGTGTAGTTTTATTTACTGAACAAGAATTTTAAGTAATATTCATTCGGACGACTGTAATTAACCCCCAGGGTCCAGTACTAAACACAGCGAAATACATTGGACAGCCCAATCCCTAGTGGATGTCATATCCACGGTTACGTTCCTTGCAGTCCGTGCGGAGTGCTTCTGTAGAAATACCCCTAGGGAAGTTTACTGGTTACAGTTTTGAAGTTTTAGCTATGGAAGGGGGAAGGGCCGGTATGGTCTTACATTATGGTATGGTGTACTAAGGTATAGCTACCTTAATTAATTTTCTTCCTGTTAGCTAGAGCATTTGTGAAGGTTAGTATGTAGTAGTAGCTAGTATTGAGAAAAATATTTTGTTTTGATGTGTTTTACCACATAAAAATATAAATTTGCTACTACCTACTTACCTAGTATATAGCTACTACTAATGTGGGAGGTGGCTGGGATTTTCGAAAAAATGACGGGACCTGGGTAGCTAGGCTAGTAGGTTAGGTAGGTAGCCTAGTACCTACTACCTAGTAGTAACCTACGGCGCCAACGATACACTAACCAAACATAGGTAGGTAGTAAGGCTATACTAATGCTGGGCCATAGCTATATTTCTACTTACCTAGGTACCTACTACTAGGTAGTACCTACCTACTAGCTAGTAGGTACCTAGGTAGGTACTAGCTAGCTAGGTATATCTTTGGCATACACTAGCTAGGCTACACCTTAAAAAAGAAACAGAACTTACGCAACTGCTTCCAGTTTTATTTTCTTCATCTCCACGAATAACTTTCGTCACCACTATGATAATTATCCCTGGGCTGTAAATTCGACCAATCACTCCTACTACCTAGCTAGGTACTAGGCTAGCTACCTACTACACCTCCAATCACCGTATTGTAGTAGGTAACAGAGGTGAGATACAAAGTCTGGATGCCTTAGACACCTTCCACGATTCTTCTATTCTTTCTATCGCGAATTTTCCACCAGAAATGACTGGAGATAAAGGCAAAATCGTTCCAGAAAAGGGGTAAACTGTTTGACCTTTGGAAACTGGTGTAGTGGTAGTCACAACAATCTAACATAGGTTTAGTTTCAGTTCTGAGGATTGACATTTGCAACGGCTCCTCAATTGCGCCTGTAGCGTGTATCTAATTTTGTCTTAGATCTATTTATTTGATTTTATTTCGATCTTTCCTCAACATACGAAATAGAATTTCTTTTCTTCCTTACACTATTATTCCCAGTGGTTAAAAAACCTTCCCATTATTTCATTTAAGTCTTTTCCTGTATTCCAGGAAATTGCAGTTGATAATTCCCCACGCATATCTCTTTATGGCAATTATAAAATGTTACTTCTCCCTGTCACAAAATTCTATTGTGAAACTGTTACCGTAGATTTCATTTTCTTTAATTTCTTATTTCCAATTCTCGAATATTTCTAAATTCACGATCACAATGTTCTTATTTTTAGATTAAAGGAACAACGCGGCTTGATGACGAAATACAATAAAAATATAGAAAAAGCATTGTCCTTACACTCATACCTCTCCTGTTCGCTACTTTTCGCTTTCAAATCCCTTCAGATTTATTACATTATTACCGTAGTGAGTGGAAAGAACTTCACTATCCTTCCAAAAAGCTTTTCCCACTTTTATTTAGTTGCAGGTCTTCTCTGTAACTGCGTCTGTTAGAAATTTCGTGTAAGTGAATTTTCATACCTCTCCCTCTTTCTGTCCTTTGACCAAACGGTTTAATTCCTAAATAGCTTACACTTTCTATTATTCTTATCCCTTTTGCTTATAGTTCTGGTTTGTCTTTGAATCGTGAATCAAAATGTTACTCTTTCCCTGTCCTCTGGTGTTTCATACGAGGTGTATATATTTACGGTCGGCATCCCCTGTACTTTCTGCAATCATCAATGTATTATCTGCAAAGGATAACTTTATTATATTTTATTCATTCATTTTAAACGTTTTTTCTATCCTCTTATATGTTATTTTTACTGCCCTCTTATGTTATTTCTATTAGCAAATAGTCTACAGCTTAAACAGTGATGCAATCCCGTGTATTCTGGTTTAATTCCGCTGATAAGTTGCATTGCTTGATCTATAACTTCCCCTGAGTCCATATTCGTTTCGTCCCCGCACATATGTTTGCAGTTACAATATGACTTATTTTTATAACTCCATGACAAGTTCGAGAACGAAGAATTAATTGAGGCGACCTTTCCCTTTTGTTTAAATGTATTCTGAAGGTATAAGTTCTCTCTTTTGTTACATTTGCTAATGCTTATACATATTTGGTTCTGGGGCAAGTGGGCCATAAGACAATTTCTTAATCAATATTCATTTCATCTAGCCAACGCCAACCAAATATGTAACATATATATATATATATATATATATATATATATATATATATATATATAAACATGGATGCATGTGTGATACTATTGCATTACTTGTGCCATGACATTTTGAACCTTCAAATATAAAGCAACACACATCCACTTACGAATCAAGTCAATAATACCTCAGGAATAGCTTACAAACGAAGACAGTCACATATATGGCGATTAGCGTACCTACCCTGACCAAGGGTAGGTCTATGCCTCTTTGTCATGCAGCTGGAGATTGTAGTTCAAATTAATGTACGTAGAACGCTGAGCTACTATTCCAAAGGTCTGGTGGCTCCACTCTTTCTTATGAGTGACTCACCCAGTGTAGTTACCTGTATAAAGGCGTTTGGAATTAAGATTCAAAGTGGGAAAGGCAGCAGCTGACGATCCCACTCCATAACTCTGCTGTCTAGTATGCAGGTTTCTCTGGCTTTGACAGCGACTTTATCTACTCAGCCATCTTGGTAGCAAGGCGCATGAATTAAGTCGGTTACCCACGCACTAGACCTACAAGATTTTAGTTCAAGTCCTTGAAGGGGAAATGTACATTGTGAGGAATTAAACATTGATATGTTATTTGTGGCTTAATGTTTGAATAAATAGTCACAAAGAATGCACACACACACGCCGCACACACACACACACACACACACACCACACATATATATATATATATATATATATATATATATATATATATATATATATATATATATAATATACATATATATATACATACATATATATATATATATATATATATATATATATATATATCACACACACACACACACACACACACACACACACACACACACACACTATATATATATATATATATATATATATATATATATATATATTTCAATAGCAAATGACCAATGTATCAGCAAATGCCAAGAGGAGACATGAAAATTGAAATATATTGCACCAAAAGCAGGCATACATTTCCATTATAAACTTTTGCAGGTAATACATGAAGCAGAAAAAAGATAAAATCAAATCAAAACTACTGGATATTAAAGTGGCCCACATCCCCCCTAAAAAAAACTGAGGTCCATTCTAAAATGCATTGTATAAAGAAACATTATGGCGATTTTTACTATATTCGATAATTTCATGTTTAATATTGGCATCACGAAACGATAATTTCCTTTCCACTCTCTCATCCTGTAGCGCGCTCGAAATGAAGTAATACAGTTTTAGACATATTTCCTGTTTTGACACAGCATTCGTGTTGTTAAGCAGACACCCAGCGATCTTTTGCTGTCATACAGAGGATTTTAGCAACCAACACACGAAATCTCGCACACGCAGCCTGTCTTACAGAGCAACGCAGTTTCCTTGGGATCTTACAGAATCATCACTCTTGAGAACGAGTGACATACCATAGTATGTCCTGAGAAACTTTAAAAGACGTAAGATCACTGTGGAAAGTAGAACTGAAATATTCTATTTTCATGAAAGCAGGGCTCAGATGTATCGGCACATTTCAATACAGTTTTTCTAATCTATTTTAAAGCTCTATCTGTTAAGAATTCTAGACATTTGAAGGTCTGGTCCATTTCCTTTACTTTTATTCATACATTATCTGAATATTCCGAAAACATCTTAGCATATTTTGAGTCCTAAAGACAAAATCATCAGAAAACGGCAACGAGTTTTGCATATCTTTTAAAACTGATTTTTAATTCGTCATTAGTCCCAGTAAGCCTATATGGCCTAGATCAGGTAGCGAATCCTTTTCATGTTATTCCTTCGGGCCAGCCCCTGTGAGAGCCGGTATAATCAGCTCATGGTCTGGTTAAACGGTTTTGATTAATATAATAATAATAATAATAATAATAATAATAATAATAATAATAATAATAATAAGAATAATTAATAATAATAATAAAATAAAACAATATAATAATAACAATAATGATAAAATTGATGAGTATCAAGACCTGAAAACAGAAATAAGGACATGGGAAATTGTAACCCATAATCATAGGAACGCTATAGGTACGATCCCAAGAACCCTGAAAAGGATCCTGGAAAAACTAGATGCCGGAGTAGCTCCAGGACTCATGCAGAAAAGTGTGCTACTATAGAAACAGCGCACATAGTGAGAAAAGTGAGGGACTCCTAAGGAGACAGGATGCAGCTCGGATTTAATTTAGAACCTATGCACACTATAAATATAAAATCATAGACCCAGTCGAATAGGAAAAAAAATGACACTAAAATATCCAATAACCTTCCACTCTACATCAAGATCAGTTATGTACACTGATGAGTATAAAGTTAAATAATAAGAAATAGCCAGATTATTTGGCAAGACTTCTCAAGAATGAAAAAGGCAGAAAAACACTTGTCTGTTTGCGAAGAAACTAAAATAAAAACAATGACAGCAGAACAAGTTGCTAAAATATATATGAAATAAATTAACCAAGAGAACTGACCCTGCCAATGTAATATATCCATGTAAATGTCTTTTAAAAACTAATAATGAAATAGACTGGAAAAAAGTGTTTGAGTTGTGCTCATTTAATGCACTTAATTGGCCATGCAAGTGCATTAAATTGTTTTGATTGTAATGCCGTATGATAGTGATGTTTTCACAACATTGAAAAAAGCTCACGAGGACAACCAGACATCAAAGTCAAAACATCATTGCAAATATGACAGGTTGCAGACTCATGAACGTCACTGTTGCCTTTTGTTGCACACGAGAGAGCGAGAGAGCTAGAGCTAGAGAGAGAGAGAGGGAGAGAGAGAGAGCCCATGTGATGTTTGTATATGGCGGCCGATGACGTCACGACCGCCGACCAATCACAACGCGGAAATCATCTTGTGTATTGAAGGCTTGTGTTATGGCCGCCAAAAAGTTCTCTTACTGAAAGTGACTCTTCTTGATGTGTTGCAATTTCTAGGTTAGTTTCGACGCGGGCGTCGCTGTCGGGCGAGGGGTTGGGACGTGGGCGCCGTAAGGGTAAAGTAGATTCCGGTCCTTATTCGTGCAGTGGAGGGCGACACTTTTTGTCGTCGAGTGGCGTGTCTCCTGAGAGAGAGAGAGAGAGAGGGAGGGAGGGAGACACTGCAGGCGCTACTCCTGCTGTTGTTCTAGCCGCCGCCGCCGCGTCTTTCCTCCGTCAGGAGTTTTGTCAGAGCTCCGCGCTTCGTCGCAGACGAATCTGCTATGACAGGACGCCCGCCTTGGCAGAAATGGCCGGGGCGCCGCTGGAAAGCGAAGGCGTGTTATGACGAGACTGTAATAAAAGGTGTTTTTATATCCCAGACGAAGCTCTGGTCCTTTTAGGGTCGACGTGTTGGTGTCCTTGGCTGCAGGAGTTTAGGAGCTCAAGGCAGACATTTGATTGGAACTAGAATCAAAGCTTTTGAAGGAAACTAGTATCGTAACCCAGCTCCTTACACCGGGATAAGGCGTAGCCTACAAACCCTATGGATGCTTAACCTTTGTTGTCTTGACTGATATTAACCAAAGCAGTTTTTAGCCTCACTTTTAATATCTTTATTTGATTTGATTAAGGTAGTTTGCATATCTGCGGACGGCAGTTACAACTCCTCTCTAAGTACCCAGTTGATCTTAACCCTGAGGCTAGCATGTACAGAGAAACAGTACCTCTTTCCAGAACAAACAAGCTTGCTAAGAATATTTAAATATGTGGATAACGTGCGAAGCGACGTTCCGCCACGTTTTTACTGACAGCACACATTAACAAGAAAATCGGCCGTCTGCGGATATGCACTCGCTCTTTTGTTTAATTCTAAATTCATCAGATATTCATCTCAAACCAAATTCATTATAGCTAGCACTGAGTAATCCCTTGGATTTCAGTGCTTGGCTTCAGGCCTAAATCTCATATTCCATTCCATTCTATTCCATTCCAATAACCGCAGCCCTCTTGTGGGGTTAGTGCCAGCAGTCCACTGCTTAGGGATTACTTGAGCTTCTTTGTAGTGGGCTTTCAGCTTCCAGCTGCAACCCCTTTTCGTTCCTTTTATTGCACCTCCTTTTATATTCTCTTTCTTCCATCTTGCCTTCCACCCTTTCCTAACAGTTAATTCAGTGTGCAACTGCTTTGAAGATTTTCTGCCTGTTATGCCTTTCAGACCTTTTATTGTCATTTTCTGTTTCAGCGCTGAGTGACCTCATAGATCGCATCGCTCAACCTTTGGCCTAAATTCTCTATTCAGTTCAATTCGATGGCCGTAGGGTAATACTTTGGATTACATTAATTTCTTGGCATGTCTTTTGTTTAATAAATTTTTTAACTTATTTTGTCCAGACATGTTTTAACTTCCTCTCCCACCTCATGAGTGTAATTATAAGAATTGTATGGATCTCGTAGGGGGGGTTAATGCCAACTGCATCTCACATGGTGCACTGTAGGTATGACTTAAGGGTCTTTGCAGCATCCCCCAGCCCCTAGCTGCAACCACTTTCATTCCCTTTACTTTACCTCCCTTCATATTTTATTTCTACCATCTTGCTTTCCAGTCTCCCCTGGCAATTGTTTCACAGTGTAACTGCTTCGAGGTTTTCCCCATTACAACTTTTAAAATCCTTTAATTGTCAATTTCCCTTCTAGTTCAGGAACGACTGCCTAGAAACCCTTATCCTAACCAGAAAATGACTGGCGTAGGTTATTGAAGCCTCTGTCGAGGGTTGCAACACCTTCTATTTCTTTTAGTTTATGTACCTGTGTTCATGTTCTCTCCATCTCACTTTCCAGTCTCTCCTAACAATTGTGTCATAGTGCAACTGCTTTGAGGTTTTTTGTCCCCTGAACTTGAAAACTATTACACTCAAAATTTCCCTTTCTATTTTGATTATTGAAGTGACATCCAGAAATTCATCACAAGCTCACATTGCAGAGAAAGTTGTGACTGGTGAAGCTCCCCCCCCCCCCCCCCATCCCCCTTAGCATTGCACATACCAATTTTTACCTTAAGGTAGGGAGGTACTATATAACTAGAAAGCCCACATTCCTTTTCTATTATGCATAATTGGCAAATTCAGCCAAAATATTTTATGTGGTTGACAGGGATTTAGTCTACTCAAGATGAAAAAAGATATTTCGTATTTATAATGTGAAATGTTTGTTGGTTTTTATCAGTAGTACGTAATTCCCACAGACAAGGCAGCCAAAGTAAATTGACCCATGAAAGATGGTCAAAGCCAGAAAACATCTGAGCACTTCAGCATCATCATTATTATTATTATTATTATTACACATTATTATTATTACATATTATTATTATTATTATTATTATTATTATTATTATTATTATTATTATTATTATTATTCACTGACATGAAATTCAGGCTTCCAATGAATATGGTGTTCATTAGAAAGAAGTAAGAGGAGGTGAAGGGAAATACAGAAGTTCAAGTAAAGATGCAATGCATTACAATCCTAGTATACTATTCTCTCAGCACTTTAAAACATTGTTATCTATTTATTAATTTATTTTTTCTGTTTTAAAACATTAGCCATAGAAACTAGCTGATGTGCATACCTTAGATTGTGTTAAGGGTGGGGGAATTGTTTAGGAGTACATTATATGTAGTTCATTTTGGGTATTGCTAAGATGTTGCTGTACTATACACAGTGTTTTCTTGTGATTTATTCAAAATTTAGAAGGTTTTGAAGGCATAACAGCTATTATGTGAAACATAAATGATTTAGTCCTTATGCATTTTTTTTTAACTTTTGCAGGAAATCTTGGCCTGAAAGATCTGAACACAATGGACGAATCCCAGCCTGAAAACATGGAAGTAGACCCCTCTGAAGAAAATAACATTACCAGTAAGAGTGCTAGTAGTGGTGACAGTGATAAAAAGGGATCAAAGAACACAAACAACGAATCAAATAATGTGGATATGGAAACAGATGCTGTAAATAATACAAGTGATGTGGAAAACTGTGAGCAATCCAGTCAAAGTGTTAAAACCAGTGAGAGTGAAAAAGAAATCAATCACGAAGTAAACGATAGCAATTGTCATTCAAGTCAGGAGAAAAGTAAGGAAGATTCCAATGACAAAGAAGGTAGTAAAAATGGCCACAGTAACTCGCCTTCTGCAGACTCTTCAGGTAGCCCAGTACAGAGAAAAGAAAGTTCTCCAAATAGGACGGAAGATCATGAAAATGGGGGAGAGAAAAGTGACGCTACGAGAGATGATGAAACGCCAGTGGATTGTGAAGATTCTCAGCCTTCTGGTACTAAAGAAAACAGCTCTGGTGACAAAGCTGAATCAGACAAAACTGGTTCAGATTTGCCTGAAGAAGAAGAGGAGGAGGAGGCATCTAGTGATAAGAAAGATGAAGCAGCTGGTAGCGATGGAGTTGAAAAGACGGAAAAAGAGGGAGCGAGTGACATTGAAGAGATACCTGTTTATAAGAAGCCTGCAGAACTTATTGACCTTGAAGATGACGATGGTAAAAACTCAAAAAAAGCGTTGGCAGAAAAAGAGGATGGAGAAGATGAAAGCAATACTGAAGATGGCACAAAAGACACAGCAGCAGATGATAACATGAAAGACACCAACACTGAGGATAATTCAAAGGATATTGCTGCTGAAGACAGCTCAAAAGATAGCACAGGTGAAAGCAACTCGAAAGGTTTGAAATTAAGATCTCTAGCTTCCTTAGTTGACACATCTGAAAATGATTCTACAGAAATAGGGAAAAGTGATGCAAACCCCTTGAAGAGCGGTTCCCTTGTGCCTAATCCAGAAGCTTTTGGTGCCATAGGGGAGATTGTTGAACACAAAGATATGTTTTTCGACCCAGATGCCGGAGGATTACCTTTACGTATCTCCAATGTTGTGGGAGGTGAGGATTGCATCACAGGCCTTGCAATGGATGATGATAGAGATATGTTTTCTAGTATTCAGATTGCATCGGTAACGACGCTGATTGATCCTATTAGTCCTGAGGATCCAAATAAAGAAAATGCAGATGCAAATGAAGATGCAGACATGGATAAATCTGAAAATGCTAACTTAGAATCTTCAGAAGAATCTGGTATCAAAATTGTCAGTGCTGAAAGTTTGGCTTCCAAAGAAGAAGATAATGAGAAAGTTAATGATTCTTCGGGTCCTAAACTCCGTATTAGCAGTGCTGTTTCAGTAAGTAGTGTGTGTGTTTTGTTAGTAGAATATGTAAGTGGTTTAGATATATTTTGTAATTAGAGTAAATAAATACTTAAGGTTAAATTATTAGAATTATCATTGTGATAGTAACAATTTATTTTTTAAAACTTTTAATCATAATTGGTCACTCATAACTATCATTAGAAGTGATGTCAACTCCTTCAAGAATACAGTAACACCTGGAACATTTACAATATTAGGTTCCAGATAAATATGACCCAAATCATGCTCCCAAAGCAAGTTAATGTCATTTAAAAGCTAGCTTAATACATTACCCATAAAAAAATGGTTGACGTAAAAATAGAGTACAGCATCGGCTGATGAATATTTGCAACACTAGCGCATTTACAGTACAATAGTATATACTAATGTTATCCCTATACTAATTTATTAGCTGCCGTTTTCTTTTGCGCTCGCATCAAGGTAAAACCAAGTAACGAATGGGACTGTTAACTTAATGACTGACATTTTCTTTTTCATTGTCAGGAAGATAAAATAGGTAAATGTCATCTGTCACAGAAGTCATATAACAATGGTACAATTCAGTAAGTGAAAGAAAACATGTAAGTACTGTATGTAAAGGGTACAGGTATTCATGGAGCATACGTCATTGGCCAAACTCCATAGAATATGCATTTTCTATGAATATTAGCAGAAAATGGATAAATATTTTATTGAATTTGTTGACATTCATTTTCTATTACAAAACAATTGACTACTTTATAATAATTATTTAACCATTAGCATTCCAAAGGGAATAAACTGCAAATGGGTATCACATCTAGTAAAAGTACCACTTAACAAAAAAGGAACGTGAAGAATAGTTTTCATTAAAAAAAATTTCTTATTGATTTTACACTTAAAAGCTTGATTTTACACTTAAAAGCTTGAAAATATAAATTACTTTAAAAATTAAACTTAAGCATTTCTGCAGGGTTTCTAGAGGATTTTGCAAATTTTGCACACCTTTGAAAGTATTGTAGATGCAAATTAGTAAGGTACCAATTAAAGTTTTGTGAATCCAGAAACATGAGTGCATGATGTACGGCTGTAAAACAGTCTTTATTGCATGAATAGAACAAAGCAATTCATGAGAATTATGAACCTTGTCTTTTAATATGTGTTAGTGTCGGACACTGTTGTACCTATGGTTCTTTGCAGCATCTTTGTGACCCTATGTTTCTGGCATTAACTTTTCATACATTCCCTTTGGTCTCCACATAGCTTTCCAACGTGTAATGTTAGTATACCTTTCTTATACAGTATCATTCACCACTTAAGATCCTTTGGGGAGGACCTTTTGAATCTAGAAATGTGGTTCATTGGTCTTTATGAAGCATTTTATTGTGAATGTGATATTAAACTGTATTTCAAACAGACTGAATATTTCAGGCCAGTTCTATGGGAGCTTCATTTTGAGCTCAGTAGTCAGAATGTACTGTTCATGATATTTGCCTTTAATATTTTGATATACCTTTTTAATGACAGCTTTGTATACAGCTGCTGTATATTTAAAATTATTAAATAAATCTTGTTTTATTATAATTTATCTAATTACAGTAAACTGCACTTATTATCAAACATTGCGATCGTGCACCATTCTGGTTTTGTTCACTTCTCAAAATCTCAGCTGATTGAGTAATTCCGACATCCACGTTGTCATTATCTGTTAGGTGACACATACATAATTCATTGATAAATCTTTCTTGTAAATTAAGAATGTTATGTTTTAAAAATGCAAAGTACTTTGCTTATAATTTTTTTTTTTTTTGTTAGAAATAAAATTTGCTAGTGCATTTATGAAGTAGTACATGTAACCTTCAGTTCCCAAAATTGAACAGCCAAAACAGCTGACTCTAAAGGTTTTGGGTAAAGGATTGTGAATGTGTTTATTTTGTTATTTTGATAATTTTTTTTTTTTTATAACAGGAGATAGCAAAAGATACAGGTGTTAAAGAGTCGTCTGCTCAAGCGATTGTGTACCATATTCTTCGCAGTATTCTTACCATGCCAAGGATTTGCATACAGTGTGGGAAGGTAAGCATTATACTGCATGGTACAGTTCTGCTTTTATGAGTTTTCCCTCGTAATTTTCAAACAGGTGTCATTTTATTTTTCGTAAACAAAAAATGGGACAGCTTATCCTAGAATTCCAGCAAAGTTTTTTTATTCTAAGAATAAGAATAGTACATGCTTATTTTTGTTGAAGAATAGGTTTTGTTTTTAGCTAATGAAAATTGCTAATTATATTTATTTCATTCTAATATTTTTGAATGAAGGATTTTATAGTAGTTCAGAGTTTATTGAAAAAAAAAGTGTCTTTATTAATATTGTAAGAATATTAATCTGAATTAATAAAAGTTTAGTACAGTGGTACCTCGAGATATGAAATTAATCCATTCTGAGGCAGCCTTCGTATCATGAGGTTTTCGTATCTTGGACCGCATTTTACATTTAAAATGGCTAATCCGTTCCAAGCCCTCCAAAAACACCCCAGTAAATTTCACAATAAAGCTAAATTGACCTATAAACAATGAAATACTACAACAATTTCGACTATTCAATACCTAACTTAATACGTACTGCTAATATACCTGTAAATAAAGTGTATTAGTGTACATGGTATACAAGAAATACTGTACGTGCATATGTACGTATGTAGTAAAATGTGGAAGCTTACCTTTCGAGTGAGGCTATCTCCGAAAGTGGCGACAGAGGAGGAGGACAAACGCCAGATATGTATGTGCACTTAACTTTAGGAAACACAAAAAAATGTAAGGAAAACATAAACTAAACTTTACGAAACACATTAACAAAACTGTAACACTTAACTTTGCAAAAAACTTAAAATTAACAATTTTTTTTTGTCTTTGATTTTTACTTTTGTTCATGAAACTTACCTGTCAGATATATATATAGCTGTATTCTCTGAAGTCCAACAGAATTTCAAAACTTGCGACACAAGCAGTGGTCGGCCAGGTGGTTAGTACCCATTCCCGCCGCTGGGAGGTGGGTATCAGGAACCATTCCCATTTTCTATTCAGATTTTCTCTGTCGCCGGTACTGTCAACACCTGTTTTCAGTACCTCCGTCTTAGGATTTTGAAACTTCATTGCTGCTTAAGTATCCTAATTGTCTTTTGGTTTATTGACTTGGATTGTGGCTAGGCATACGCTATCATAAATTGATTTGAATTTTATTGTTCTTTGCATAAGATGTCTGAATCTAGTTCTGCAAGGGGTAAGGTGAGGCTACCGAAACCTTCAGTAGATCCTCACTGGGTATGCATGAGATGTAGTACTTGCTTCGGCAGTACATATACTAAAATTGGAACGATACAGAGAAGATTAACATGAAGCGTTCCACATTTTTCTTAATTTATTAATATATTAAATTTATATTAAGTATATATATAGAAATAAGTATTAATATACTTTTATGTTTCTTTATTGAAAGATCAATGTAATTAGAGTGATGTTTGACTGATTCCGAAGGGAAGACGTATGATTCGTATGTACGCAAATTAGAGCGTGATAGAATCAGGAGGTCTTCCTCCAAGACTGCATCAGTAAACAGAAGTCAGGTTAATGAACCTACTAACCTCCTGTAGACTTTATTTTGCCTAACTCTGTGGTATGGCCTACAGGCCTTGAGGTCGTGTCTGCGAGAGGTAATGCCCTTTCTGTTATTGTGGATTCCATCCGTATCTTGGAATCTAAAGTGCTCTCTCCAATCAGTGTTGTGAGTGTAGTGAGGTTGTTAGTGCCCTAGTCAGAGAGGAGGACACTTCACGTCCTTTCTCTTCTGCTGCTTTGCAGTCGTCTCCGGAGAGTTTTGCTGCCTTTCCTCCGCAAAAGAAGACCAGGACGTCATCCGATGATGACGCTTTTGAGCGCCCCAGTCGCTCCAGGAATAGAACTGTTACGGTCCCAGTGAGAAGGAAGAAGGCGTCCCCTCGCCCCTCGTCTTCTCACAGGATCAGCCCTTCCTCTGAGAAGGAGTCTTCTCTGACAAAGATCTTCCTTTCAATGCAGCAACAACTTGCTTCGTTGCTTGCCGAGAGAGAGGCAGCGCCGCGTCGTCGGAGGAAGGATGATAGACTGCCTAATCAAGAGGGCCCGACAGTCCCCCTCGCCTTCTCTTCGCTCGTCTCTTTCTCCTGTTTCGTCGCCCTCTGGATTTCGTGCGGCTCCCCAGCGGTTGTCTAGAGGGCGCGAGGAACGTCTCCCCAAACGTTCTTCTGTCGAGAGGAAGGAACGTCGTTACTCTCGTAGCAAGGATTGTTTTCCTGCTCCCCAAGACACTCCCCCTCTCCTCTCTTCGTCACGCTCCGTATGCGGAACGTGATGTTCGCTCTGCTGCTAAGCAGGATGTTGTTCAAGCTGTTAAGCTTGATGCCGTGCAAGCTGCTTCGCTTAGTCAAGCAGCTCGCCAAGACCCCTCGCTCGTCCCTGAGGGACGCTCCGTCTGCTGCCAAGCATGACGCTAGCGGCAGCTAAGCTGGACGCTTCTCAAGCTGCTAAGCTGGACGCTTTGCATTCGGCTTCGTCACGAGCTGCTCGTCAGGACGCCCAGCGTGACGCTTTTCTGGACGCTCATCAGGACGCCCAGCGTGATGCTTTTCTGGACGCTCGTCAGGACGCCCAGCGTGACGCTTTTCTGGACGCTCGTCAGGACGCCCAGCATGACACTTTTCTGGACGCTCGCCGACGCTCGGACGCTCTTTTTGACGCTCCTCAAGACGCTCGCCGACTACAGGACGTTCGTCGTGACTCCCATCTAGACGCTCTTCATGAAGCTTTCGCATCTGCGCCTGAACCTGCTGAGGCTGTTTTGGAAGACGAACAACCTTGTACTCTGAACTCGTCTTCTCAGCAACGCTCCTTATTGATACTTGGCCCTAAAGGCCTTATACCTCTTCCTTCGGTGGTCTCGTCTGCCGCTCCTGCAGAAGAGGGAGAAGTGAGCAGCTTGTCGGAGGAAGCAAACGAAGAACAACCTTCAACGTCAGTGTCTTCTGACTACCAAGTCTTGGCCCGCTTACTCCGTGCTTCGTTTGGAGATAAATTCCAACCCTCGGCCCCTCGCTCTCCTCCTTCTCAGTTATCCTCTTCGAAATCCAGCAAGACTCCGGGATTCGTGAAAATGAGGACTTCTCTTTCGACCAAGAGAGCATTTAAGAAGGTCCATGACTGGATGGAGTCGAGGAAAGCACAAGGCAAGACCTCTTTTGCCCTGCCTCCGTCAAGACTTAACGGCAAGGCAGGTATTTGGTATGAGACAGGGGAGGACGTTGGACTGAGAGCTCCCTCCTCTGCCCAAGGCGACTTTGCCAGCCTGGTTGACGCACCGAGGAGGTCTCCTGTCCTCTGCTAAGGTTTCCTAGACACATTCAGATCTGCATCACCATCCGAAAGGGCTGTTTAGGACGAAGGAGACTTTTAACTCCTAGATTGGTGTTTCGGAGCCCTGGACCTGCAGTCTCGGAGCCCTGACTCTCTTTCTCTCGAAAAACTATCCAGCCTGCATGAATAAGGTAGTCAGGTTGG
>NC_087206.1:62096234-62112358 GCF_015104395.2 Macrobrachium nipponense | reverse complement strand
TCTGATGGGCGAGGTAAGAGATTGCTCTTCCTCCAGACTGGCACAGTCTCCTAAAAGAAGCTCGTCTTCGAGAGCAGAACTCCGGAGCCGGCCGCTACCTTGGATATTGTGAGGGACCACAAATCCAAACCAGAAACTGCCCTGGAATGCTGCCATAGCGGTAGATTCCAGGGCAAGTGCCTCCTGCTGCGAGAACCATAGGTTCTCCGACAGGAGCTGCTGCAGGGAACACACCTGGAGTCAGCCTCGCTAACTCCGGGTTCCTGTTTCGGCAGTATCGGGTCTTCTGATGGCACGTAGAAACGCCTCTGCCGCTGTAGAGGAGGAGGAAGCAGCTTAGAGGACTCCGTCCCGGATTTTAGCGAGTCCTCCCGTCCTGAGACGAGATTCTCCACCTGATCCAGGACTGAGTCCGCCAGCTCTGATCGTGGCAACCCCATCATCATTTTGGGCTCCCTCTTGGGACCCCAAAATGACTCGAGCCGGGACGTGGGCTCCGATGGTGGTAGCGGCGATCCTTCCGCGAGGCCATTATGCAGACGCATCAGCTTAATACTTCCGCGAAGTTCTCTGTATCTCGGGCGTCACCACAGCGTCTTGTGGAGTAGGACCGTCCAGTCCCTCCAACAAGAGCATATCCCTCGATACTCCTCCTTCAGAGGAGGACAGCGACAGACCGGCCCCCTGACGGTCGCCTCCAACTACTTGCGAGTACGTCCTGGTCGGTCCCTAAGACCGTGCCTGAGCCGTACGGCGTCATAGCCGGGTCACGAGCGGCGCACCTCTCGTGATCGCTCCTTGATACCTCGCTCCTCACCGGTATAGCCCCGAGGAGGTTGAAGGTATAGGAGAGGCAGACCTGACGCTCCCCCCACGCTCGCTGGCAGGACCAGCGTGCGTAGAGGGCTGCTGCCGATCGTCAACCCGCGGTGACGGTCTAGCAGTAGGCCTAGCGTCGCCGCTCGCCCGCTTGATTGGCTCGGCTGAGAACTCGAGACCGCTCTCTAGCGTCAGGCAGAGCTGCCGCTGGTCACCGTCTCCGCCCGGTCCCCATCGGGAGCGGCGGACGGGTGACCTGCTAGGCTCCCTTTTTCGCGTCGAGACCGGCCAGCGTCCTCTCGGCGCGTCAAACCGCTGGTACCAGCCGTGGCTGGTACCGGCGGCCGTGGGGACTCCTTCCTCGCCTCAACCCGTGGCCGGTCGGTGACCGTCACGTCAGCCCGAGCAGCCGGTTGGTTGCTGCGAGAGCGTCCACTGGTCTGGCAGAGTCTGTGCACGACTCTCGCCAGTCTTCTGCTCCGTGCCGCTGTCTTGACGGCGAGCGAGCTCGGTCGTCGAAACTTTGGGCTGGACGGTCCTCTTTAGAAGAGCGTCCACTCGGTTGCTTCTCGCGAACGAGAAGCAGCGAGACGGAACCTGGTTTTAGCGGCAGAACCACTGGCACCAGGTGAGGACGCACCAGCGAGGCTGATGCACCTCTGGTCCCCGTCGACTTCTTCTTTGCAGAAGAAGCGACGGGCCCCACACCCCCGAAGGAAGCAGTAGGTACCAGCAGAAAGAAGCTCCCCAGATCGCCGAGCGGAAGCCGGGCCCTTAGAAGAGCCCGAATAAGGAAGTCTTTCCTTAGGGGAGGGGGGGAGGAGGCAACCTTCTTCTTCTTCGGCTGTTTGGCCTTAGAAGTCGAAGGGGAAGGAGAGGCAGCAGACGACGGAAGAAGACGATGAAGACGATGACGACACCTTCCCTCCTCCTCTTCTTCTTCGCCAGGCTCCGCAGGACAGACGTCAGGTCTTCCATCCAGGAGGGAGCCGGGGCAGTTGCCGAAGCAACAGGGCCCGACTGCACCTGTCCGGAAGGACCTGAGACTGTTACAGCAACACCAGCAGCGGGAACGTCAGGAACAGTCGGGAACAGCAGGAACAGCAGGAACATCTGAAAGGTAACGTGTACCTGAAACGGAAAGAGTCGCTGGAGCGGCCACAGTACGGCAGGCACGTCAGTACTACGGGAGAGCCAGGCGTCCTGTCGACAGTCACCGTCATCCGTGGCACTGGCGGCAGGTCCAGGGGGGGGGGTACTCTTGGGGCAGCGGAAGTCCGGGGTCGGCAAAGGAAAAAATCCAGGTGGTGGTGGCATCGTCCTCTTTGGAACGGCGGCAATTGGTTTTTTTGTACTGCCACCGTGGTGTCACAGACATTATATGAGGCGTATATACAAGATGTGGTGGCATCTCATACGCAGGGGTAGTTAATGTGGTCGTCGTGGTGGTCACCGCACCATGAGTGACCACGGCCGACCCCGCCAACCCGCTGTAGCAACCCCTGGATGCTGGGCACTCCCTGCAGTCCCAGCGACTCCCACACCTGTCTCAAGTCGTCCTTCGCTGCTGCACACACCTGCGGAAGCAATAGTCGGGTTAATAGGAGGGGCTTCCCCGCGCCTGGGGGGCGAAATACCCCCCCCAGAGCGGACAGAAGACCCCGAATACAACTGTACGTCCGGGTAGCGGGCGCCCTCCTCCACACTCGACGGATCGAGAGAGGAAAAGGACTCCGCTACCCCCCCCCGCAGGGGAAGGCGCAAACCGTGGGGGCTGGCCGGGAGGCAGGAAAGAGGACGAAGTGTCCGTCACCAAAGGAGTCACTGGACTTTCCGATGACTTCTTGGCCGGCCTAAGTCTCTTCCTGCCCTCGTACAGCACCCACTGCGCCTCGGACCAATTCATACAAACCATACATGGCTCGTTGCGAGAGCACTCTCGCCCTCGACAACGAGAACAACCTCGTGGGGTCCACCTCAACAAAAGACCTGAACCCCCCACATTTACGTCCCTCCAGCCCGGGACACACTCTACGGGCGACTGGAGGTCGCGGTGAAATCTCAATCTCCTCTAATTCACTCATTGCACATCAATTGAATAGAGAAAAAAAGTACTTACAATCACTCCTGATATACAGAAAGAGAAAACAAATACTCAAAGATGAAGCAAACGACAAGCGGGCAGAGCGATGGCGAACACGTCCTTCCCACACACGGCCGAAAGCAAAAGTGATTTGTTTACCTCCCAGTCGCGCGGCGCGCGACGATCGGACAAGCAGTTTACTACCGTCTCCCCTTGTTCGAAGCTTACGACCGTTATTCCAGCTGCCGCTAGCTACTTCCAAATTATTGTTAAAGGACCGATGGTTTGTATTACGTATCGGAACAAAGTCGAAGTTGGGGAGCGCGGAGCCGCTTTCTCAAAATAATCTGGATAAGATACCAGAAGAAATCTAAGGAGACGTGAATAACACGAGAGGTGATGTGAATCCTCCTCCTCTACTTCTTCTTCATTATTCTCCGATACCGCCGAAGAAGTAGACGGAACTACAACCGGATATGACAATTTGTCGAAAATTGCATTTCCTCTACTACAAACCTGAGGTCCTTTAACAATAGGAAGGTAACTAGCGGCAGCTGGGACGGTCGTAAGCTTCGAACAAGGGGAGAACGGTAGTTAACTGCTTGTCCGATCGTGCGCGCGCCCCGCGTGCCCGAGAGGTGAAGAATCACTTTTGCTTTAGGCCCATGCAAAAAGTTGCAGAGTGAGGGTGGCATGAGGTGGGACTATATGTCAAGGACCTCAGGTTTGTATAGTTAGGAAAAAATGCAATTTTCGACAAATTGTCATTTGTTCCGATACGTAATACAAACCCCTCGGTCCTTTAACAATAGGAAGACTCACTTCTTGGTGGGAGGAATCTGAGTCTTTTTGGTGAACAGACTGGTGTTCGTCCAACCCTGGAGTGCCTCCCTGGTCGTAAGAGCAAGGGAGGGATCCAACCTCTGTCCGATTGATCGGGGTGTGCACCGCAGGTATCAATGGTCAGACCTCTGGGCCAAGTATTAAGAGAGAGGCAAGCGTATCTCTTCGTACCAGCAAGCAAGAACTTGTTCCTGTTTGCAAGAGACAATCATAAAATGATGGGTTTGTCTCAATTTGGCATCCACTTCCTCCCCCTTGTTGGAGGAAGTGGTGATATTTACTCCTATCCCTACTGAAAGGATAGGATGGTGCTCTATTGAGTAGCTCACCTGCATCTCGTCCTTACCCAGCAGGGTGACGACCGTGTCCCTCTACCCAAAGGTAGAGGGAAGAAAAGATGGGAAGAGGAGCCAGTCACACTCTCATCCTCATCCATTCTTACGGTCACACCAGGACTCGATGCTGTTCAGCCTGCGAGGGTCTGGGTTAACTACACAACGTGTTGAGCAACCACCACGGTTCCCAAGGAAAAGATCCAGGAACTGTGGGCAATATCCTGAAGGTAGAAGGAGGTGCATGCGGTCCGGGTTGGACCAGCGCCTGCCTTCATTACCTGCGCACGGAGAAGTTCTTGCGGAACGCGAGAGAATGATGAAGAGGCGTCCACACTCATCCTGGGTGTCGAGTTTCTTCAGACAGCTCCGTCGCACCTTCACAGGACAAAGCAGCATAGCCTTCGTATCGGAGGCGGTGACGTCCATTAGGGAGGGTATTGTGAAGGACTCGAACCAATCGTCAGTTACCGAAGGGTTCTGAGCTTCGCTACGAAGATCGGTACGAAATCGAGCGTCACAAATCCCCATCCCTTTGTGCTTGACTTCTCAAGAGAAGTCATGCAGTTACCTAAGACGAAAAGAAGGGAATAGTCGTATGACCTATCCTCTTCTCGCTTTGGTTATGTACAGTACTCATACTGACAAGCTATTAAGACGAAGTAATGATTGCTCTGGAACAACCGAACTAAGTCCACAAGATAGTTCGTAACTGACTCGGGCGCTCTGACAGCTGCCGACTGACTGGTTCGGAATCAGTAGCAAGTTGTCCAAGCATCCGGGTAAGTCACGTGACCTTCGCCCTTTAAAGAGTTATGCTGAGAGACCAAACAAATAAAATATTTGTTAGTCACCGATGCCGGACTGCGCGGCGATGATTCTCTTAATGCATAAGCTCCAAAGGCGAAAGTCAATTGCCTTCAAAAGACCGAGGTCCCTGATGGCAAGAAAATCTCATAGACGTTGAATCTCAGCTTAAGGAGAAACAACACTATGTGACGTTGAAGACGAAGGTAGGCAATGAATGCAACCTACGTCTTCCAGCTGAATCGAGAGAAGGAATCTCAAGATTCTAAACCTGTGCTTACAAATGACTGAAAACGCTAACCGCCATTTCATTGCTGTCCGTTGTGCAATGAAAGCGGGGCGTTCTTCAGTAATGAAACACAGGGGAGAGCCGCTTGAAGAACTGCTTCTCATGCTGAACGTTTGGAAGTAGAGCTGGCAGGTGTGGGAGTAGGCGATGTCTTTCAATACATCTGCTAATCCGGGGTGAACAATGAACAATTGTACACCTCCGAATACAAGATATTTTGAGGACAAACTCAGATCCGCAAAAATCATTCGCATTATCGGGATACGATGCAGCAAGAGACTATTACAGAATTCTGTTACCGTGCGGTAAACAGAAAGATGAGAGTCGAATAGATATCTCTGTTAAAATTCTCGCAATACCGAAGACGATGAATACTAGCGTTTCTCAGCAGTAGATGGTCATTCATGTATGCGAGAATCCCCGTTAATCAGAGACTTAAGTCCGTGATTGTTGGGCAGAGATACGGTTGTTATTCAATCAAAGCAGGTGAGAAAGACATAAACAACCGTCTATCTCAAAGCGGCAGCTGATACTGAAATGCCTCGGGCAATTCAATACGCAGTAGCTGTCGCTGACTCGTCATCCTGAGTGCCAAGTAATCCTTTCCACGAAGGAATGCGTTCGGCTAGAACCACCGAGCATAAAAAGATATGCCGAGCAATTATATTTAAGCGAAACGAATTTCGGTTAAATATAAAAGCTTAAATGATGTTGTTGTGACAAACACCATAAGTATATAAAATTGAAACTGGAAACTCCTGGGAGGTTGCAGGCAACCCGGGTTGCAGTTCAATTAGAATACTTTTCGTCTAAGTCGCAATCCGTAGAATAACCAGGATATGCGCCTACCCCCCTCGGACCATTCAACTGCTTAGCAGAATCATGTCGCGAGGTTAATATACGTAGTATATTTGTAGGATTCTGAACAACGATCTCCATCCTAAATTCTTTCCTTCAAGAAAACAAAATAAGGATGGAGATCGACCACCTTCGTTCTCTATTAAAGAGAGTGAAGGAGAAGTCTTCCTCGAAGGAAAGCTTCAATGGTGAACAGAATACTAAGACGATAGTTCCAGCCAAACTGGATATTCCCGTCCGTTCTTCTCTATTCCAGGTTGGTCGCCTACTGTGAGATAGTCTTCTTTCAGCAGCAGTCTTCTTCCTAATGCTAGAAATTCCAGGAATTCGAGCATAGGCGAGTTCCCGATTATCGTGTAACATATCGGGGGATTCTCGTCTCGCTCACTTTGGACCGTGGTCTCGCCTAAGTGTTTGGAGATCGTAAGAAACTCTAACACTCTGAATGCGCTAGAAATTTCGTAGAATTCTAAGCAGTCTGCGAAACCCCCACCGAATTCGTCAAACGATATCGGCTGGTGGTCCTCTCGATTCCCGTAGAAATCGAGAATGGGGCAGGATCCCTCCTCAACGACCGGGGCTTACGTCAGGTAGGACCCGAAGGTCCCCCCTGGTAGCGCAGTCCCCAACGTGGGATCCTACAGAGAAATCTCTGTAGGATCCTTCCCCTTTCCCTCGTAGCCGTAAGGAGAGAGGGAATGGGGGAGGAATTGGATACTCGCTCGCTCCTTCCCAAGTGGAACTAGCAGTTGGAGAAGAGTAGGAGCAGCCATCGCCTTGCGGCGATGGCCTCTCAGAGTCTGGGAAAACGTATCGTCAGGAGAAAAACGTTTTCCCCGAGGAGGGTTACGAACTCTCACTGTAGGTAAGGGTCTGCCGCACTGTGAACGTCGTCTGGGTGGGGCTGATCGACACCCTGACAGGAGAGAGCCGATACCGTCCTCCGACTCATTCCAGTCCTCGTCGAGGTCGAAACCTCTCAGGAGGACCGAAGGAGTATTTAAATACGGTGTCCGAAGACACGTAGAAAACGCCGCTGTTCGCAGTAGAGGAGGTGGAAGTAGCTTGATCGACCGGCCAGAACTGAGAGAGCCTTCTTGTCCGGAGACGAGAGACTCTGGTTCAAGACAGAATCGGCAAGCTCCGATCGCGGCATACCCACCGTCGGTTTGGGTTCCCTCTCGGGCCCCAAAACGACTCGAGCAGAGACATGGGCTCTGCTGGTGGGAGCGGCGATCCTTCCTCCCGGTCGTTGTGCTGACGAATCAGTGCAATAACCTGGGTAAAGTTACTCTGAATCTCGGAAGTTACAGCGTCTTGAGGAGTTTAGGGACCGTTCCAGTCCCTCCAACAAGAGCAGCTCCCAGGACCCTCCTCCTTCAGAAGAAGGACCAAGCAACAGTCCCTGACGGTTGCCTCAATCACTTTGCGCGTACGTCCTGGTTGGTCCTAAGACCAACCTGGCACGTGCGGCGTCGTGACGGGATCGTGAGCGGCGCATCTCTCACGATCACTCCTATATACCTCGCTCTTCCTGGCGTATGCCGAGGAAGTTGAAGGTATCGGAGAGACAGAACTGACGCTACCCCCTCTCCCCCTGACGGTCGCCTCCAATCACTTGCGCGTACGTCCTGGTTGGTCCTAAGACCATACGTGGCACGTGCGGCGTACGTGACGGGATCGTGGCGGCGCACCTCTCACGATCACTCCTAGCTACCACCTCGCTCTTCCCGGTGTAGCCCGAGGAAGTTGAAGGTAGTGGAGAGACAGACCTGACGCTCCCCCCCCGCGCGCTGGCAGGACCAGCGTACGTGGGGGGCTGCAGCCGATCACCAACCCGCGGTGGGATCGATCTGCAGGCCTGGCCGTGCCGCTCACCTGTGGCGAGCGGCTCGACTGAGCACGTCGACCCCCAGGTCCCGGGGGTGGGCGTCAGACGAGCTGCTGCTGGTCACCGTATCCGCCCGGTCCCTGTGGGAGCGGCGGTCAGGTGACCTGCAGAGCTCGCTTTCGCCGTGAGACCGGTGAGCGTCCTCGCGGCACGTCAAACCGCTGGTAACCAGCCGAGGCTTGGTACCGTCGGTCGAGGGGACCTGGGGGACCTCTTCCCAGCCTCAACCCGTGGCCGGTCAGAGACCGTCACGTCCACCCGAGGTACCGGCTGTCGCTGCGAGAGCGGCCACTGGCCTGGCGAGAGTCACCCTGAGCGGCTCTCGACAGTCCTTCTGCTCCGTGCCTCGGTCATGACGCTGAGCGAACTCAGGCGTCTTAACTTTGGCTGCACGGTCACCCGAAGGAGATCGTACACTCGGAACTTCTCGCGGACGAGAAACCGAGCCGGTACCTGGCTTAGCAGCAGAGCTGCCAAGACCAGGCGAGGGTGTACCCGCGGTAGCCAGCGACACCCTTGGTCCCCGTCTTCTTCTTCTTCTCAGAAGGGGAGAGCGGGCCCCGTTCCCGAAGGAACAGGAGGACCAGCAGAAGAACCCACGGTTCACACCGGAATGTGACGAGCCCTTCGAAGTTCCCGAAGGAGTCTTCTTAGGGGGAATAACAAAACCCGGTTACCAGCTGGTCGCTGCGAGAGCGGCCGCTGGCCTGGCGAGAGTCACCTGAGCGGTTTCTCGCTAGCCTTCTGCTCCGTGCCGTGGTCTTGGCGCCGAGCGAACTCTGGCGCCGAAACTTTGGCTGCACGGTCTCTCCGAGGGAGAGCGTACACTCGGGATCTCCCGCGAACGAGAGACCGAGCCGGAACCTGGCGTAGCGGGCATCGCCGCTAGCACCAGGCGAGGAAGTACCAGAGCTAACCGATACTCCTCTGGTCCCCGTCTATCTCTTCCTTACGGAAGGGGAGATGGGCCCCGCTCCCGAAGGAGCAGGAGGACCAGCAGAAGGACCCCCGTCCCACCGAGGTGGGACGGGCCCTTAGAAGTTCCCGAAGGAGACTTCTTAGGGGGGGGAGGCAGCCTTCTTCTTCTTCGGCTTATGGGCCTTAGAAGTCGAAGGGGAAGAGGCAGCAACAGACGAAGACGAAGACGAAGATGACACCTTCCTCTTCTTCGTCAGCTCACGCAGGACAGTCGTCAGGTCCTCCATCCAGGCCGGAGTCGGGCCTATTGCCGAAGCAACACGGCCCGACTGCACCTGTCCGGAAGGACCTGGGACTGGGGAAGACACACCATGGGCAGGACCAGCATGGACAGGCGCAGGAACCAGGAGCGACAGGAACAGCAACCAGCTCAGGAGCGGCAGGAACAGCGGCAGCGGTAAACACAGAAGGGACAGCCAAGCCAGTAGCGGGAACCACATCAGCGACAGGTACGGCAGGCCCAGCCATCGCCTCGTAGAATCATCGGCAGCCAGCGTGGTACTGGCGGCCGGTCCAGGGGCGAGCTGCTGGAACAGCGGAAGTCTGGGGCAGGCAACACGAAGAAAACACAGGCGGCGGCGGCATACCCCTCCTCGGTACGGCGGCGACCGGACCGCCCTAGAAGCGGCAGACGGCGTCACCGACACAGCATGGGGAGTGTAGACCAGCGGGGGGAAGCAGCATAAGCGGCCGTGAAGGTTGTAGTGGAGACCACTCCAAGGTCACCGCCCCAGACCTCGCTAGACTCTGCAGCAGATCGTGGATGCTAGGCACGCCCTGCAGCCGCAGTGGTTTCCCATACCTGTCCAAGGTCGTCTCCCACGGCTGTAGCACCTGCGGTAGCACAGACAGATTAGTAAGAGGGGTTCCCTCACGCACGGGGGGGGAGACATGCCCCACCCCGAACGGAAGGAAGACCCCAAAAACAAAATACGAGGAAGCTGAGCGGGGGGGCAGGAAAGAAGACGAAGAATCGGATACCAAGGGAGTCGCGGGAGAGCTTTCCGACGACTTCCTGGCAGACCTTCGCTTCCCCTACCCCCGCACAGCAGTGAAAAGTAATATGAAAATGAAACAGAATACTGCACTTGCGATTCACTTCATAGAACTTAAAAGAGGGAAAAATCAATTCCCGGTAAGAGCGGAAACTTGATCCATAATAATATGATGCTATCATAAATATATATGAAAATGAACAATACTGCACTTGCTATTTTCACTTTCACAGCAATAAATCGTAAGGATTAATTCCCGGGTAAGAGCGGAAATTGATCCAAAATTAAATTTGATGCAATTAATAAATGAAAATGAAAAGAAAACTGCATTGCGAATCCACTTTCATTGCATTCTATTCATACAAAATAAGAGGCTCTTGCCGAGCGCAATCAAGCTCTTGGCAACGAACGCACAGGGCAAAAATATAATGAAAAAGAGTACTTACATCTTTCAATTACACACTTTCGCCCAAAATACATGACTCGGCGCAAGTGCGCCCGCCCTCGGCACCGAGACATAATTCAAGGGTTCAATACATGAAAAGAGCGGAAATCGCCGTCTCTACGGCGATAGCTCCATGTTGATTCATAATTAAGTAATGAAAATGAAAACAGTGTACTTACAGTTTCATTTTCAAGTCAAACCAAACCATTAGTAGAAAACACAATATAAACAAAGCATACGACGATGAAGCGGGCAGAGAGCGATGACGAACACGTCCTTCACACCCGCGGCCGAAAGCAAAAGTGATTCTTCACCTCTCGGGCGCGCGGGCGCGCGCACGATCGGACAAGCAGTTAACTACCGTTCTCCCCTTGTTCGAAGCTTACGACCGTCCCAGCTGCCGCTAGTTACCTTCCTATTGTTAAAGGACCGAGGGTTTGTATTACGTATCGGAACAACTGAAGGTTTCGAACCACCCTTGGACTCATTCATCCAGTTGGTTAACATCTCTAACTGCTTGCGCAAAGGCGCCAGAGACGAATCAAAAACAGTTAACGTAGGCTTGGAAGAGCCTAAATGTTCAGCAGGAGGCGGAAAAACTACTTGCGCCTCGCTCGGAGCCGCCGAAATTCGAGGCGAAACAGGCGCATCAGGCGTAACAGACGAAAAAGCGCCTAAAGAAACACCCTTAGAACTGCTAGCTACAGCGCTAAAACCACAATCTCTACTAGTAGATGGAGCCGAAAAAGGCACAGATTGAGGCGACGAACGAGCCGCTAACGGCCGAGGCGCAACCCTACTCTCAGGCTCCTTATACCGCTTGACTGGAGGAGGCGAAGAATCGGCGCCTGAACGCCTCTTTAAGGGACGCGAAACGGGCGAATCTCGCCAAGAGCGCCGTGCGACCGGAGACGAATCGCTTGAATCATTTGAAAGGCGTCTGACCGCAACACCTTTCCAACGCTTAACCGAGCCCTGTTGAGGCACAACAGGCTCAACAAGAGAGGCGCCTGTCTGTGGGCAAATCCCGATCGACTCCCTTGGACTTCCGGTATGTCTTCTCCCCGGTGCGGGGGAGCTGGACAGTGACCTTTGTCTAGGAGACGTGTCAGGACAGACAGACGCACCCTCAACTACACTCTTACCTGAAGCCGCTTTCTCCAAAAACGTCTTAACTGAATTACCAAGTTGCAAAACCGTATTCGCTAGTACCGAAAATTTCTGATCTAACCTCGATTCCAGACTGGCAATGGTGTCGGAAGAAACTACACGGGAAGCCGGAGAAGTGGGATTAGTAGGAGGAATAGGAGGTGTAGTTAAAGGAGACATAACAATTTGAGGAGAAACAGAAGGAACAGATGCATCGCAAGACGAAGCAGAGCTAAGTCTACTTTCCCTAAGCGCTGCTTTTCTAATTCTGTCTTTAGCTAATTTCTCCGAGTATGAACTAAAAAACTTCCATTGAGAATCAGTCCAATCACTACACTCGTTACATGTTCGATCTGCTGAACAAACCTGTCCCCTACACTTAACACATTTAGTGTGAGAATCATACTCTAGCTTGGATAATCTAGTTTTACATCCTGAGATGCAAAACCTAACTCCCGACGGACTAGAATCCGACATGGCAACGCCTAAATAAAAAGCAAAATAACAACACGCCAAAAAGAGTACTTCACCAATTCCGAAGATCAAATCCACAAGAAAAAAGCGAAAGCAAAGTCATCCAACCGCACCGACCACCGATGTTCACCGGACGCCGGCAGGAAAAGAATTGAATTCACCTGGGCAGTTGTACCTGGTTCTCCCGCGAGTGGAGGGAGTTAATGACGTCATCACCACCAGTGTTGGCGACGCCGACGCGCTAAATTTGAATTTAGTATCCTGCCGCTCGTGGAAATCACGGCTCTATAATTGTTCGGTAAGACACTACAATAAAAACTGTGTTTACAACACCGGCGACAGAAAAATTATGAATAGAAAATGGGAATGATTCCTGATACCCGCCTCCCAGCGGCGGGAATGGGTACTAACCACCTGACTCCCACTACGTGTGTCGTAAGTTTTTTAATTTCTGTCGGACTTCGGAAAATACAGCTATATATATATCTGACAGGTAAGTTCTGCTGATGGCTTAAACCCCACTAACCCTCTTTGTCATAGCTAGAGTGGTTAGAAAAATTAGCCTTTCTGGTCATGTGCTTAAAGTTTGCAGAAAGGAGGTTCGAAAGGCTTCGACATCAGGAACTTCCAGACTACGTCTAAGTTCCATGCCATAAGCTTCGATTTAGACAGTTTCGAGAATTCAACAGACCTCAAAGATCGGGAAGGGCTTTGTTGTTCGACAGATCCAAATCTCTGAGTCTAAAGGCCGTCGACAACATACTTCTGTATTCTTTAATGTAGTCGGGACTGCCAGCTTATCCACATTCCTCAGAAGGAAAGGGAAGACGGCAATCTAATTCACAGAGGTCGAGGTGGAGGAAAAGCCATTCTTCCTGCACCATCTTCAGAAAACGGCCCCTCCGATTAGTACACTGCAAGATAGGAAGCTCTTCTTTGCCTTGGCAATCGCACTAGCCACTAGTCTTGAAAAGCCTCTCGCTCTGGTCAACTTCTCGATAGTCTGAACGCAGTCAGACTCAGAGCGGAGAGGTTTTGTGGTACCTCTCGAAGTGGGGCTGTTAGAGTAGACCAACTCTCTCGGGAAGGGTCCTTGGAAAGTGCGCTAGGAAGGACACGACCTCTGTGAACCAGTCACTCGAAGGCCAACATGGGGCGATCAGCGTCATCCTCGCTCCCTCTGACGCCGCAAATTATCTTATTACTTCTCCTAAGAGTTTGAATAGGGGAAAAAGACTAAACATCCATCCCCTTTCAATTCCATAGGATGGCGTCTATTGCTACCGCTCCCGGATCGAGAACAAGGGAGCAGTCTAGAGGAAGCCTCTTCATCTTCAACATTGCGAAGAGATCTATCAAAGGACGCCCCTAAAGTCTCCACAACTCTCGACATACTTCTAAGTGAAGAGTCCACTCAGACGTCAGTAGTTGCTGCCGTCGATCGATAAGATCCGCACGGACGTTCTGCAATCCTGCAACGAACCTCTTGAGGATCGTTACGTTCTGTGCCTGTGCTCATAACAGGCTCTCTCTCGTTAACTCGAACAGGGACCGAGAGTGTTTCTCGATACTTCTTGGGATATGCGAGAGCTGTGGAATTATCCGAGTTGATCTGGACCACTCGGCCAAAACTCGTTCTTCAAAGAACTGGAGAGCCAACCGAATTGCTTCCAATTCCTTTAGATTATGTGCCAGGACATCTGTTCCCCTCTCCAGATGCCTGGCACCTACTCTCTATCACCTTAGGTGATCGTTGACCGACTGAGAGATGTTTAGAATCACTTCCAGATCTTCGATGATATTTCAGTTTTCCGGCAGGAAAAACTGGAGGTCTGAATTGCAGTCTCTTCAGGGAAACAAACTTCTCCAGCGAGGAAATGGTCCCCAGCAGAATCATCCCTTCCCTCACCGAGCATGTTTCCTTCCCCAATAAGGCTGCGCTTTGCCTAAGCAGGTGTGCATTATTCTAGTGCAGGGGTCTACAAACTTTTCAATGTAAGGGCCACATTACATATTTCTCACATTTATGTGGGCCAAAGGAAAAAAATCAGTGTCAGTAATCTAATTTCCTCAAATATTACAGTATAAACATGGAAAAATTAAAACATATCTTGTTGGAAAAAATCAGGGTAAACTAAATAGATTCCTGCTTTTAGTTTTATGCAGCCAAATTAGTGACGAATGATACTGACGTTTTGACTTCAAAATTTCATAGAAATCAGGTTTCAGATTACATGAGCCAATTGTAAGAATTGATTTCAAATGATCATCGGACAAATTTGCTCGATAGTTAGATTTCACATACTTCATTTTGGAAAATGTTTGTTCACACAAGTATGTTGTACCAAAAATGGACAAAAAACTACAAGCAAACTTTATCAAATTTGGAAATTGATCTGGCTGCAGGCATTTATAAAACTCAATCAGATTTCCTTCTCTATACTTATCTTTAAGTCCATCATCTGCCTGGAAGATTTTCAGCATTGCAGTCAAATGGATTATGAAAGAGCCTGATTTCATTCACTTTGGCATCAAGGTCAGCAAATCGCTCCTGAAACTGTTTTTTCATTTGCAAATGAAGAAGGAAATTCAACTGTACTTTCTGCATGAAGTTTTTCACAACACGGAAAATGAGCAAAATTCTTAACTTTCACCTGGCCTTCAAGTAGCACAAGTTTCGTTCTGAATGCCTTGACATGAACAAAGTAGTCACTGATCAAATTTGTTTTCCCTTGCAACTTCAGATTCAATTGATTCATATGACCTGTCATATCTACAAAAAATGCCAATTTCCAAATCCATTCACATTCTGTTGACAGTCGTGCGATAATTATCACCCAGGGATTTGTTTGCCGGGCCAGATGAAATTATGTGTGCTATGCCGCGGTAGACTCGTACAGAATTCTGTTACAGTGCGGTAAACAGAACCAAAAAGGTCTAAGAGATATCTCTGTTGAAAAAATTCTCGCAAAGCGAAGGCGATGTTCATTCATGCATGCGAGAATTCCCCTCAACCCGAGGCTAAAGTCTGTGATTGTAGGGCAGAGATACGGTTAAGTCAGTCAATCCCGAAGGAGAGAGAGACGTAACAGACAGCACATGGCAGAGAACCAGCTGGTACTGAGCTGCTCTACAGTGACAGCAGCCTACGTTTGCCGTCTCGCACTATTCCACCTGAGTTGCCAGCTATTCCATTCTACAAAGGAATAGGTTTGTTATCATCATCGAGCAGAAAGAAACTCTCAAGCAGGTATATTTAAGCGAAACAGATTTCGCTAAATACAGAAGCTGAGTTGGTGATGTCGTAACAATACCTTAAATATCTAAAAAGGGAAACCGGAAACTCCCGGAAGATTGCAGGGATTACCGATTAAATGCAATTAGAATAATAGTCCTCTTGGTTGCCATCCGTAAGGATAACCACGGTATGCGTATATAACTTGAACCATACAATCGCTTAATAGTAATATGATGCGAAGGTAAAATACATAGAGTATTGTAGTCACTTGGACAGCTACCTCCCTACTACATTCTTTCCTCGACGAGGAAGAGGGGGAATGGAGATCTACTGTCTTCGTTCTCTTAGCCAAGAGAACGAATTAGTATTAGTCGAAGGAGAGCCTCAAGTTAGAACCGAGAACCGAAGAGGACAGCTCAGCTTCTTATGTTATCGGACAGAAGACTTCATGGACGTAGTCTACAAGTCTGTTTCCCCTAAGAGCCTCGGCGAGGTAGTGACCTATGAATGAGGGTTCTTCTGAATCTTGTCAATGAGAGCTTACCCGCTTACGCGATATGTTATTGGGATCTTTGTCAATGGGAACTAACCCATTTACATGACAAAGAGTTTTATATTTCGTCAATGGGGGGTCACCCACTTACCTGACAAAACGTTCAGTATCTTGTCAATGGGGGGAACCCACTTATATGACAGAAAGTAATCGAGTAATTCGAGCATATAGTCTTCCCAATTCTCGTAGAAATCGAGGAAGGAGCCTTATTCCTGCTCGAAGACTGGGCTTACGGCAGGTAGGACCTGAAGGTTCCCCTTCAGCAGCCCAGTCCTGAACGCAGAAGAGGCGTTTTATGACCCCGAAAACTGCTTTAAGTTTACTAGTCTCTCCTTCAAGAAGTCAGCTCATCAGAACCAACCTGACTACC
>NC_087206.1:62074263-62095734 GCF_015104395.2 Macrobrachium nipponense | reverse complement strand
GGTAGTCAGGTTGGTTCTGATGAGCTAACTTCTTGAAGGAGAGACTAGTAAACTTAAAAAGAGTTTTTCGGGGTCATAAAACAAAGCCTCTTCTGCGTTCAGGATGCCGCTGCTGAAGGGGAACCTTCAGGGTCCTACCTTACCTGTCCGTAAGCCAGTCTTCGAGCAGGAATAAGGCTCCTCCTCGATTTCTACGAGAATTGGGAAGACTATATGCTCGAATACTCGATTACTTTCTGTCATATAAGTGGGTTCCCCCCCCATTGACAGATACTGAACGTTTTGTTCATGAAACTTACCTGACAGATATATATATAGCTGTATTTTCCGAAGTCCGACAGAATTTCAAATTCGCGGCACACGCAGTGGGCGGCCAGGTGGTAGTACCCTTCCCGCCGCTGGGAGGCGGATATCAGGAACTATTCCCATTTTCTATTCATATATTTTTTCTGTCGCCGGTCGGTAAACAACTGTTTACAGACCTCCGCCTAGGATTTTGAAACTTCATTAGCCGCTTAAGTATCCTAATTATTCTTTCGATTATTGACTTGGATTTGTGGCTAGGCATACGCTATCGTAAATTTTTTCATTGCATTTGATGTCTGAAGCTAGTTAGCCTAGTTTCAGACTTTGTTGTCTGCATGCGGTAAGGGTGAGGCTACCGGAACTTTCGGTAGACACTCGCTTAGTATATATGAACGTTTACCATGTTTTCTTTGCATAAGTTCAATGTAATTAGTGTAATGTGTGACTGATTACGGAAGAAGTAGGATTCATGTACGCATTTTAGAGCGTGTTAGAATCAGGAGTTTTTCCTCCACAGTAAACAGAAGTTAGAAATAATGAACCTTCTAACCTCCTGTAGATTTTATTTTGCCTAACCCTGTGGTATGGCTTACGGGCCTAGAAGAAGTGTCTGCTAGAGGATTACATCAAGTAATCTTAGACTAAAGTGCTCGCTCTCCAATCAGTGTTGTGAAGTGTAGTGCCCCTTGTGTTGTGGAGGGGGGGCGTCAGATCGGCCCCATAATGCTCTAGGCCTGACCTCTGTCGACTCCCAGGACTCAGGGAGAGGGCTGATGTCGAAAGCCGCAAGAGGGTTACGGGGGCTCCCCACTGATCTGGCGTCCCTTCGGCAGAACCTGTTGACGCTTCCCAGGCTGCTAAAGACGTGCACTGCCACGAATCTTGAAGGATTGCTTCTCGTCCTCCGACGGGGCTCCCCTCCCCGCGCAAGGGTTGGAGCTCTCGGAAGGACTGCGCCCTCTAAGAAGCTTTAGCGAAGAGGACGCTTCATGCCTCCTCTACTCTTAGGAGGGAAACGTCAGATCGGCCCCATAACGCCTCTAGCCTAGACCCTCTGTCGGACTCCCAGGAAACCAGGGAGATGGCATGTCAAAAGCCGAAGGAGGGTTACGGTTTTTCATGCTGATTCTGGCTTCCTTTCGGCAGGTCCTGTTGTCCCTTCCCAGGCTGCCGAGATCGAGCACGTGCACGAATCTTGAAGGATTGCTTCTCGTCCTCCGAGGCAGGGTCCTCCCCACACAGGGGTTGGAGCTCTCGGAAGGACTCGCGCCCCTAAAGAAGCTTTAGAGAAGAGGACGCTTCACGTCCTCTCTCTCTCTCGTCACGAGAGGATGAAAGAGGTTCCTATGCCCTGTCAGGGCTCTCGAATTATATTTACATAAACGAAGGAGTAGAGGTCCTTCGGGTAATGTATGGTGCTCAGGAAGAGACCACATTACCCTTTTTCGAAGAATGCACTGGCTCTTTTCCTAAGGGACATATTAAGGAGGCTCATTATCTTGCCAGAAGAGTGATTTGAGCCTCCTGCGAGTGAACGCTCATGAAGTTAGAGCTGTTTCAACCTCGCTAGCATTCCAAAAGGATTTGGTAATCAAGGACATTCTAGATTCCACCTTTTGGAGGAGCAACTCAGTATTCTTCCTCCTCCTAATGGCGCTCCGTATACGTTATGTAACGTTTCGCTTTACTCGTAAAAGCAAGCTGATAAGTTTGACGTCCGGCAAGCTGCTTTGCACAGTCAACAACTTATTATGTCTCTGGTTCGGCCATAAGAAGGCAATTTAGACGTGAGGAAGCTTTTGGAGGTGCTCGACATCCTATAAGTAGAGACATTCTCCAGGACGCTCGGAAGCACCTTGCGAGGGTGTCTTTCGGACGCTCGGCGTTCCTTTTGCTGAGCTGCGTTTCTGTAGATATTCTTTTGCATTACTAAGACCGCAAGTTTGTCGCACAGGCCGGCCACTGTCTTTGTATAGAAGGTATGAAGGTCTTTAAGGCCCGTCTTGAAGACGAAAAGCCATACGTCTTCCTTTAGTGTTCACACATTCAGGAGCAGCGTGGCGGCTCTCCATGGAGACTCGCATGAGGTGACGTCCCTTGAAAATATTCAACGTCATAACGCAAACGCGCGTTCGTCATACATTGGATAAGTTGGCAAGGTCGCTCGCCAGGGACGCCCTCTTGGCGGCCTTGGCCTTGCATGCATCAGGGCGCTCAACGAGTTCCTCTCTGAAACGTCGTTCAGAAGACTTGGTGTTCGCTGCCCAGACACGCTCGTAGCTAAGCAGGACCGTTTTTTTGAGGACGCTCAGCATGGACGCTTTCCAGGACGCTAAGCAGGACGCTCGGCAGGACGCTTTCCAAGGACGCTCAGCAGGACGCTTATTGGAGGACGCTTTTGTGGACATTTCGCCAGGACGCTTCGGTTGGAAGCTCGGCAGGACGCTTTGCGAGAGAAAAGACTTGGTAGAAGGCGTCTTATTTTTGCTGTTCACGACGTTTCTTAGGATGCTTGACGCTTTATACAACGCTCGTCAAGACGAGGTTTTTTTGTTCAGGACTCTCCACAGGACATTCCTTACAGAAAATTTTTTAAAAAGGATTCGGAGTTAGCGGAGGAGACATACCCGAATTTTTTGTTTCTTCGATCCCTCTTTCCTCTTCATCGATTTCTCTGAGAATCGGGAAGATTATATACTGGCGGATTCCTGGTGACTTTCGGTCATGTTTAAAGGGGTTTTCCCCTATTAGCAAAGTGGCTAATAGTTTTGTCAAGTAAGGGACGTTTTCCCCATTGTCAAGATACTAAACGTTTTGTCATTTTAAGTGGGGGACCCCTCATAAATGGGTAGTTCTCATTGACATAGATTTTAAACGTTTTTTTATCGTTTTAAGCGGATAAACTCGTTAACAAATTTCGGAAGAGCTCTATGATTCATTTTCAGAGGCTCATCCGAGATAAGAAAAAGACTTGTAGACTAGATCCAGGAAGTCTTATGTCCAATATCATAAGAACATTGAACGGTCCTTTCGATCCTCGGTTTCTCTCTTGATGATCTCTATTCGAATATTACTCCCTTTTTCTTGAAAAGTGTCTTGGCAAAGAGTCAAGGAGTTCTTTTAAAAAGTCTCATTCATTAGAACGTGGACAGTCGTTTTCCTTTCTTTCTCTTCCTTCCTCGTCGAGGAAAGATGTAGTAGAGAATTCGATGTTCAAATTACTACAATACTTGCGTTAGTTTATCTTTGCGTCATTTTGCTAACGCATGGGTCAAGTCATATACGCATATCGTATTTACCTCTGCGGATAGAAGCCGAAAGAACTGTTGTTCTAATGTAATTATTTGACCACTCCCTTCAAACCTTCCAAGAGTTTTTCGGAGTAAGAACAACTCTTCAGGTATTGTTACGACAACACCAACTCAGCTTCTGATATTTAGCGAATTCTGTTTCGTTTAAATAGGTCCCCCACTGCTTGAGAGTTTCCTTTTGCTCGAGAATAATCATACCTATTCCTTCGTAAAGGCAGTTACTGGCAACTCAGGCAGATAGTATTCTGTTTCACCATTGAAGCTTTCCTTCTAGGAAGACTTCTCCTTCACTGTTTTTTTGATAGAGATCGAAGGTGGTCGATCTCCAATCCTTATTTGTTTTCTTGAAGGAAAGAATTTAGGATGGAGATCGTTGTTCAGAAACCTATAAATATACTACGTATATTAACCTCGCGACAGGATTCTACTAAGCAGTTGAATTGTCCGAGGGGTAGGCGCATATCCTAGTTATTCTAACGGATTGCGACTTAGAACGAGAAGTATTCCTAATTGAACTGCAACACCAAACTCAGCTTCTGTATTTAGCGAATTTTGTTTCGTTTAAATATGCTGCTTGAGGAGTTTCCTTTTGCTCGATAATTTCATACCTATCCCTTCGTAAAAGGAGTAGCTGGCAAACTCAGGCAGATAGTGCGAGACGATGAACAAGGCTGCTGTTAACTGTGATCTACGCAGTACCGGCTAGCTCGGTGTCATGCGCGGTTGGTTACGTCTCTCTCCCTTGCGGAATGGCTGAATAAAAACCGTCTCTCTGCCCTACAATCATGGATTTAGCCTCGGGTTGAGGAAATTTCTAGTAATCTTGAATGAACATGCCTTCCGTTTACTTCGAAATTTCAACAGATATCTCTTATACTTGTTCGGTGCGGTTTACCGCACGGTACAGAATTCTGTACGAATCTAACCGCGGCATAGCACTAAATAATAATGCTCTCCTGCTTATGCAAAGCGCAGCCTTATTTAGGGAAGGAAGCAGGCTGAGTGAGGGAATGGATGAGTTTTGCTGGGGACCATTTCCCTCACTGGGAGAGCTTGTTTTCCCTGAATAAACAGCAATTCAGACCTCTACAATTTTTCCTCACGAAGAAATTGGAATAACTCATCAAAGATCTTGTAATAATTCTAATTTTTCTCTCAACGGCTTGAGGATCACCTCGGGGGATAGCGAGAGGGGTTGCCAGACATCCGAACAGAGGACAGATGTTCTGGCACATTGTCTGAAAGAATTGGAAGCCAAAATTGGTCGGCTCTCCAGTTCCTCGAAGGGGTGAGTTTGGATCGAGTGGCCCAAATCATCTCGGATAATTTCTCAGCTTCTCTCATAGCTCAAGAAGAGAGAATTTGGTTATGGGCTTGGGCACGGAACGTAACGATCCTCAAGAAGGTTTCGTTAAGTTTTCGTAATATTGAAGACGAAGGAGCTTCCTCTTAAGTTGTTCCCTTATTCATGATCCTAGAGGATTAGCTTTAGTCGCCACATGTTGGCCTCTAAGAGGTTGGTTATTCCACAGAGGTCAGGTAATTCAAGCCGAATTGTCCAAAGACCCTTCCCGAGAGAATCGGTGTAATCTCCACATCGTCACTTAGTGAAGTATCTAATATCTCTCCTCTCTGAGTCTGAAGGCGTTTAGACTATCGAGAAGCGATAAGACTTCAAGATTAATGGCAGTCTCTTGGCCAAGGCAAAGCAGTGCTGCCTATTTTTCAGTGTTCAATCGGAGGGGGCCGTTTCTGGAGATAGTGAAGGGAAAATCGATGCCTTGTTCCTCCCCTTCGACCTCTGTGAATTTCTTTATGGTTTCTATCTTTCCGTATGAAGTATGAGATAAGATAGAAGGTCGTAACTATTTGTAGAATATGCAAATATGTTGTTGACGGCCTCTAGGCTCAGAGATTCGGTTCTGTCAAACAACTAAGCTTCACGATCTTTGAGGTCTGGGGGAGATCTTGAAATTTCTCTGGATCGCAGGTTCCGGCATGGAACTTAGACGTAGTCTGAGTTTACTGATGCCAAAAGCGTTTCGAAACCTATCCTTTCTGCGAAACTTAATACCACGTGACCAGAAAGGCTAACATTCTAACCGCTCTAGCCACGGCAAAGAGGGTTAGTGAGGTTTTAGCCATCATCAGAGGTTTTAGCTTTAAAGTAAAGGACATAATTGCGGTCTGTCCTCTAAGCCTTTCCGTTCTTGATAAGAACGGAAACCTGTCTAACCCTTGACCCGAAGGCTTGGAGACCAAAGGGTCATGGCAACAATTATTGGGCAAGGGCATTAGAGTAGTCCGTGTGCCTGTCGGGTCTCTCAAGTTTTATCTTGATAAAACTATAGAAAAGTCGAGATCAACGGACAATCTGCGGTGTTCCGTAAAAGACCAGACTGGTTCATGTCCAAGAACACCCTGGCATTATAGTCAAGGAGTTCTTTTAAGAAGGTCTTCATTCATTATGTTTGCATAAAGATTTGAGATTTTTTCTTAATATGAATGCTCAAGAGGAGGTGAGGGCGCGGCCTCGGGAAGCATTTCAACAGGGCATGACACTCAGTAACATCCTGGAGTGCCACGCTTTAGCGAAGCAACTCTGTGTTCGCTTCACACTCCCGACGGGATGTGAAGACGACATTTGAGATCTGTACGTCGCTAGGACCATACATATCCGTAGATATATTATTGGGGGCAGCAAGCAACACGAATCCTATCCTATAGAAAAGGGATAGGTGTGCTTTTGTAACTTTGAAGGGTTGGTCGCTTGAGGCGCGTTCCTTTTCTTTAGCCTAGAAGTTATGAACTAACTTTGATAGTTAGGTCAGGTGGTGGTTTTTAGCTTCGTTGCCCTCAGAAATATGGTCATATGGTCTAGTCACATTGTGGTCACGCCCCCGTTGACAGATCATATAGAGCGCACCAGCATTACAGGTCTCTACCCTACCTCGCTGGCAACTCTAGTAACGCAGAAGCAGACTTTGGTGACAGTAATCACGAAGTCGGCTATGCTAACAGGTGAGGAACCAAGATGTATATCATCTACTTAATTTAGTTTTCCAAAAATCCTAATCTGTCTCTTCCCACCATCCGAAGTGGGATTCAGCTATATATATATCTGTCAGGTAAGTTTCATGAACAAAATGTTATTTGTTATAATACAATTAAGTTTGTTCATACTTACCTGGCAGATATATATAATTAAAGTGCCCACCCCACAACCTCCCCTCAGGAGACAGTGGCAACTGATAAAATATGAATAGAAAATGGGAATAGTTTCCTGATATCCGCCTCCCAGCGGCGGGGGAATGGGTACTACCACCTGGCCGCCCACTGCGTGTGCCGCGAATTTTGAAATTCTGTCGGACTTCGGAAAATACAGCTATATATATATCTGCCAGGTAAGTATGAACAAACTTAATTGTATTATAACAATAACATTTTGTCAGGTAAGTGGGTGACCCCCCATTGACGAAATATAAAACTCTTTGTCACGTAAATGGGTTAGTTCCCATTGACAAAGATCCCAATAACATATCGCGTAAGCGGGTAAGCTCTCATTGACAAGATTCAGAAGAACCCTCATTCATAGGTCACTACCTCGCTGAGGCTCTTAGGGGAAAAACAGACTTGTAGACTACGTCCATGAAGTCTTTCTGTCCGATAACATAAGAAGCTGAGCTGTCCTCTTCGGTTCTCGGTCTAACTTGAGGCTCGTCCTTCGACTAATACTAATTCGTTCTCTTGGCTAAGGAGAACGAAGACAGTAGATCTCCATTCCCCCTCTTCCTCGTCGAGGAAAGAATGTAGTAGGGAGGTAGCTGTCCAAGTGACTACAATACTCTATGTATTTTACCTTCGCATCATATTACTATTAAGCGATTGTATGGTCAAGTTATATACGCATACCGTGGTTTATCCTTACGGATGGCAACCAAGAGGGACTATTATTCTATTGCATTTAATCGGTAAATCCCTGCAATCTTCCGGGAGTTTCCGGTTTCCCTTTTTAGATATTTAAGGTATTGTTACGACATCACCACTCAGCTTCTGTATTTAAGCGAAATCTGTTTCGCTTAAATATACCTGCTTGAGATTTTCTTTCTGCTCGATGATGGATAACAACCAACCTATCCTTTGTAGAATGAATAGCTGGCAACTCAGGTGGAATAGTGCGAGACGGCAAAACGTAGGCTGCTGTCATGTAGAGCAGCTCAGTACCAAGCTGGTTCTCTGCCATGTGCTGTCTGTTACGTCTCTCTCCTTCGGGATTGACTGACTTAACCGTATCTCTGCCCTACAATCACAGACTTTAGCCTCGGGTTGAGGGGGGGGGGGAATCCTCTCATGCATGAATGAACATCGCCTTCGCTTTGCGAGAATTTTTTCAACAGAGGACCTTTTTGGTTCTGTTACCGCACTGTAAACAGAATTCTGTACGAGTCTACCGCGGCATAGCACACATAATTTCATCCACCACATAATTTCATCTGGCCCGGCAAACAAATCCCTGGGTGATAATTATCGCACGACTGTCAACAGAATGTAAGAATGGATTTGGAAATTGGCATTTTTGTAGATATGACAGGTCATATGAATCAATTTGAATCTGGAAGTTGCAAGGCAAAACAAATTTGATCAGTGACTACTTTTGTTCATGTCAAGGCATTCAGAACAAACGAAACTTGCGCTACTTGAAGGCCAGGTGAAAGTTAAGAATTTTGCTCATTTTCCGTGTTGTGAAAAATTTCATGCAGAAAGTACAGTTGAATTTCCTTCTTCATTTGCAAATGAAAAAAACAGTTTCAGGAGCGATTTGCTGGACCTTGATGCCAAAGTGAATGAAATCAGGCTCTTTCATAATCCATTTGACTGCAATGCTGAAAATCTTCCAACTCAATTTCAAATGGAAATTATTGATCTCCAGGCAGATGATGGACTAAAGATAAGTATAGAGAAGGAAAATCTGATTGAGTTTTATAAATGCCTGCAGCCAGATCAACTTTCCAAATTGATAAAGTTTGCTTGTAGTTTTTTGTCCATTTTTGGTACAACATACTTTGTGTGAACAAACATTTTCCAAAACTGAAGTATGTGAAATCTAACTATCGAGCAAATTTGGTCCGATGATCCATTTGAAAATCAATTCTTACAATTGGCTCATTCTAATCTGGAACCTGATTTTCTATGAAATTTTGAAAAGTCAAAAACGTCAGTATCATTCGTCACATTAATTTGGCTGCATAAAACTAAAAGCAGGAATCTATTTAGTTTACCCTGATTTTTCCAACAAGATATGTTTAATTTTTTTCCATGTTTATACTGTAATATTTGAGGAAATTAAATTACTGACACTGAATTTTTTTTCCTTTTTGGCCCACAATAAAGAAAATGTGAGAAATATGTAATGTGGCCCTTACATTGAAAAGTTTGTAGACCCCTGCACTAGAATAAATGCACACCTGCTTAGGCAAAGCGCAGCCTTATTGGGGAAGGAAACATGCTCGGTGAGGAAGGGATTGATTCTGCTGGGGACCATTTCCTCGCTGGAGAAGTTTGTTTCCCTGAAGAGACTGCATTCAGACCTCTCCAGTTTTTTCCTGCCGGAAAACTGAAATATCATCGAATATCTGGAAGTGATTCTGAACATCTCTCAGTCGGTCAACGATCACCTAAGGTTGATAGAGAGTAGGTGCCAGGCCATCTGGAGAGGGGAACAGATGTCCTGGCACATAATCTAAAGGAATTGGGAAGCAATTCGGTTGGCTGGCTCTCCAGTTCTTTGAAGAACGAGTTTTGGCCGAGTGTTCCAGATCAACTCGGATAATTCCAACAGCTCTCGCATATCCCAAGAAGTATTCGAGAAACACTCTCGGTCCCTGTTCGAGTTAACGAGAGAGAGCCTGTTATGAGCACAGGCACAGAACGTAAACGATCCTCAAGAGGTTCGTTGCAGGATTGCAGAACGTCCGTGCGGATCTTTTCGATCGACGGCAGCAACTACTGACGTCTGAGTTGGACTCTTCACTTAGAAGTATGTCGAGAGTTGTGGAGACTTTAGGGGCGTCCTTTGATAGATCTCTTCGCAATGTTGAAGATGAAGAGGCTTCCTCTAGACTGCTCCCTTGTTCTCGATCCGGGAGCGGTAGCAATAGACGCCATCCTATGGAATTGAAAGGGGATGGATGTTTAGTCTTTTTCCCCTATTCAAACTCTTAGGAGAAGTAATAAGATAATTTGCGGCGTCAGAGGGAGCGAGGATGACGCTGATATCGCCCCATGTTGGCCTGTTCGAGTGAACCTGGTTCACAGAGGTCGTGTCCTTCCTAGCGCACTTTCCAAGGACCCTTCCCGAGAGAGTTGGTCTACTCTAACAGCCCACTTCGAGAGGTACCACACCTCTCCGCTCTGAGTCTGACTGCGTTCAGACTATCGAGAAGTTGACCAGAGCGAGAGGCTTTTCAAGACTAGTGGCTAGTGCGATTGCCAAGGCAAAGAAGAGCTTCCTATCTTGCAGTGTACCAATCGGAGGGGCCGTTTTCTGAAGAGATGTGCAGGAAGAATGGCTTTTTCCTCCACCTCGACCTCTGTGAATTAGATTGCCGTCTTCCCTTTCCGTCTGAGGAATGTGGATAAGCTGGCAGTCCCGACTACATTAAAGAATACAGAAGTATGTTGTCGACGGCCTTTAGACTCAGAGATTTGGATCTGTCGAACAACAAAGCCCTTCACGATCTTTGAGGTCTGTTGAATTCTCGAAACTGTCTAAATCGAAGCTTATGGCATGGAACTTAGACGTAGTCTGGAAGTTCCTGATGTCGAAGCCTTTCGAACCTCTCCTTTCTGCAAACTTTAAGCACGTGACCAGAAAGGCTAATTTTTCTAACCACTCTAGCTATGACAAAGAGGGTTAGTGGGGTTTAAGCCATCAGCAGACATATTAGCTTTAGAGGACATAATGCGGTGTGTTCTCTAAGCCCTTCGTTCTTGGCTAAGAATGAAAACCCGTCTAACCCTTGGCGCAGGAGCTTGGAGGTCAAGGGGATGTCACAATTTATTGGGAAAGAGCCAGAGAGTGTCCTGTGCCCTGTCATGGCTCTCAAGTTTTATCTAGGTAAAACTAAAAAGAAAGTCGAGATCCTTCGGACATTCTGCGGTGTTCCGTAAAAGACCAGACTTGCCCATGTCAAAGAATGCTCTGGCGTCCTTTTAAGGAGCTCTTTCAAAGAGGCTCATTCGTCATGTTTAGACAAGGTTTTAAAACCTCTAAGATGAATGCTCACGAGGTGAGGGCGCGGCCTCGGAGGCATTTCAAAAGAGCACGGCACTCTGTAAGATCCTGAGTGCCACATTTTAGTGAAGCAACTCTGTGTTCGCTTCACACTACCTGCGGGATGTGAAGACGACATATGAGATCTGCTGCTCGCTAGGGCCATACGTGTCTGCTGACACAATCTTGGGGGCAAGAAGTACCACTCATCCTATCCTGTAGAAAATGGTTAGGAAGAAATTATAGTTGTTTGGTCAGCCGCCAGTGGTGGACTTCTCATTTCTTAGCTTTAGTTAAACATCCTTAACTTTGGATAGGTTGGCCAGGTGGTGATATATATTACTTCTTAGCCCTCATAGTATGGTCAATATGGTCTAGTCACATTATGGTCACGCTCCCGTTGACAGATCATCTAGAACTCACCTTGCTGGAGAGACTAGTAAAGCAAAAGCCGACTTGGGTGACAGTAATCACGAAGTCAGCTATGCTAACAGGTATGGAACCAAGATGTCAATCATTTGCATGCAATTTGTTTCCTAATTCATTCTATTCGGGTCCCTTCCACCTCCAAAGGTGGGATTCAGCTATATATAATAGTGACAGGTAAGTTTATGAACAAAAAATGATATTGTTATGATACAATAAAGTTTGTTCATACTTACCTGGCATATATATAATCAAGTACCCACCCACCTCCCCTCAGGGGACAGTGGTACTAGAAATTCTGAATAGAAAATGGGAATGGTTCCTGATACCCGCCTCCCAGCGGCGGGAATGGGTACTAACCACCTGGCTGACCACTGCGTGTGTCGTAAGTTTTGAAATTCTGTCGGACTTCGGAGAATACAGCTATATATATATCTGCCAGGTAAATATGAACAAACTTTATTGTATCATAACAATATCATTTTTTATACTTTCTGTTTTTTAGTATCACTTGGTTCTTCCTTTTTGCTTACTACTCCTACTAAAGGCCTCTTTAAAAAATAACTATCCAAGGAAGATTGCTTCTGCCTACTTTTGACAATGTTCCTGAAACGACTCGGGCAAACGTCCTCGAACTGTGCAAGCATACGACCTGTGTAAGCCTTTTCGGTTTTTTTTTTTCTACGAATGATTGCACCTTATGAAAAGCAGCTAGAGCGTCCTAAATTTCTGCCACTGTCATAGAGTCGTCGTCCTCCTCTTCGCCGCTGCTAGAGAACTCCTCTTGAACGACGTTATGTTGCATGGCCTCCAACTCCTTCAGGTCATCCGTCATAAGCTCCTCTTGGTGCTCCTCAAGAAGGTCATTGATGTCGTCCTCGTCGACGTCCAGCCCCATGGACTTGCCGAGTGCAACGATTTCATCAAGATCTGGTTGTGAAACAGTTTCAGGATCGTCAACTGTTTCTGAATCTGCAGCACCAGCTTCGCCCACGTCGAATCCCTCGAAGCCTCGGGTGGATACGGTATCAGGCCAGAGTTTCCTCCACGAGGAATTCAAGGTTCGCCTTGAAACCTCCTGCCAAGCTTGGTCGATGAGTTGGATGCATATTACGATATCGAAATGCTCCTTCCAAAATTCACCCACGGTGAGGTTTGTGGCATCGGTGATGTTGAAACATCTCTTGAAAAGATGTTTGTTCCAATATGAATACAAACCATCGGTCCTTTACAATAGGAAGGTAACTAGCGGCAGCTGGAACGGTCGTAAGCTTCGAACAAGGGAGTTCGGTAGTTAACTGCTTGTCCGACAGTGTGCGCACGGCGCGACTGGGAGGTGAAGAACCACTTTGCTTTCGGCCGCGTTGGTGGTTGGACGTGTTCTACATTTCTCTCTGCCCGCTTCTTTGTCATATGCTTTGTGTTTTTCTCAATCTTGGTTTGTTTGTGTGTGTCAAGAATAACTGTAAGTACGTGTACTTTCTATTATTGTCATTATTATTGATATGGATCCTTGTGAATTGGAGCTGTCCCCGCGCCCCCCATCAGCCGCAGAGTTTGCCCTGGTGTGGAGAGCCGTAAGTGCGGGGCCTTCCGCTCCTTTCCCAAAGTGGATCCTCATGTATTATGTGCTCGGTGCCGGGGGCGTGAAAGCTCTCGGGCAAAGCCTTGTGATGTATGTAATTCCTGGTCGGAAAAGCGGGTGCTGTATGAGGGTAGGAGGAAGCGACGTAAGCCTGCCAAGGAGTCCTGGGAAAGCTCTCTGGCGACTTCCTTGGTCACAGACAAGTCTTCTTCCTTCCTGCCGCCATCGCAGCTCCTGCGTACGGATCCTTCCCCTTCGGGGGGGGGGGGGGTTCTCTCGTTCATTCTCCGCCTGATACGCCTGGGCGTAGAGGAGGGGGCGAGATACCCCGACGTACAGTTGTATTCGGGGTCTTCCGTTCGCTCGGGTGGGGCTTGTCCCCCCCCCCCCCCCCCCCCCTGTGTGAGGGGGAACCCCTCCTACTGACCCGACTTTTGCCTCCTCAGGTGCTTTTGCTGCGGGCGATGACCTCGGCCAGGTATGGTTCTCGCTAGGTATCCAGGGCACACTGAGCTTGCGGGGGCTGCTACATCATCTGGTGGGTGCTGCTCCGGTCACCCATGGACCGGTGACCACCACCACCACCACCTTGTCAACCCTGGGGTATGCCGCCCCTCCTCACCTGGTCTATACTCAGCATGTGGCTTCGGTGACTCCTTCAGCTGCTGTGCAGGCTCCGATTGCTGTCTTTCCGAGGAGGGGCGTGCCGCCTCCACCCGGGTTCGTCGCTCTCACCCCAGCCCCCGACTTTCGGTGCCCTAAGAGTTCGCCCCTGGATCTGCCACCGGTACCCAGGATGCCGCTGGCTGCTGCCCCGTCTCCTGCCGTACCTGCCGCTCCTGCCTTACTTTCCGTGCTTGGACCAGCCCCTGCCGACGTCGTTCTTGCCCGTAGTGTTGCTGCCCCAGTCGCGGGTCCTTCCGGACAGGTGCAGGCGGGCCGTGTTGCTTCGGCAATAGCCCCTGCTCCGTCCTGGATGGAGGACCTGACGTCTGTCCTGAGGGAGCTGATGAAGAAGAAGAGGAAGGTGTCGTCGTCGTCTTCTTCGTCGTCGCCTGCTGCCGCCTCTTCCCCTTCGACTTCCAAGGCTTCCAAGCCAAGGAAGAAGGCTGCCTCCTCCCCCCCTAAGAAGTCTCCTTCGGGAGCTTCTAAGGGCCTGTCTCGCTCTGGTGAGACGGGGGTTTCTTCCGCTGGTCCTCCTGCTCCTTCAGGAGGGGGGGCCGTCTCTCCTTCCGCAAGGAAGAAGAAGACGGGGACCAGAGGGGTACCGGCTAACACCTGTACTTCCTCACCTGGTGTTAGAGGTTCTACTGCTGCACCAGGTTCTGGGTCGGCCTCTCGTTCGCGAGAGGTACCGAGTGTACGGTCTCCTGCGGGCGACCGTACAGCTAAGGTTCAGACTTCTGAGTTCGCTCGGCGCCAGGACCGAGGCACAGAGCGGAAGACTGGCGAGAGTCGCTAAGGTGACTCCTGCAAGGCCAGCGATTGCTCTCGTAGCGAGCCGCAGGCTACCAGGGTTGACGTGACGGTCCCAGGCTGGCCACGGGCCGAGGCTAGGAAGAGGTCCCCTTGATCGTAAGAACTAGCTCGGCTGGTTCCAACGGTTTTATGCGCTGTGAGGATAGGCACCGCTCCCACCATGATAGCGGACTCTGCAGGTCACCTGACAGCCGCTCCCACTGGGACCGGGAAGGGCGAGGCAACATGGAGCGGAAAGGCTCTTCAACCTGTGGGGGCGTCCAGTAGTGGATCTGTTCCCCACCCGGCACAGCAGGAAACTTGAGGTTTTCTTTTCAGCCGTGCTGGACCCATGGGCAGCTGCAGAGGACGCTCTTCAACACACGTGGGACAACCTCTTCGTGTATGCCTTTCCCCCATTCTGCCTGATTCGCAAGGTGATCAGCCGAGTGCTTGCCACCCCGAATCTCAGGATGATCTTGGTGGCTCCCAAATGGCCCCAGGCCATTTGGTACCCGGACCTGCTGGCTATGCTTGCAGAAGCACGGAGAGAGATTCCCCCTTGGCACAACCTTCTCGTCCAGCCACACGTAGAACGGTACCACCAGACAGTCCAGTCTCTACATCTTCACGGCTGGCTGTTATCCACCATCTCTTGCGAGTGAGAGGCTTTTCTCGCCGAGCAGCAACAGAGATGGCTGGGCACGTCAGATAGTCCTCTGCAGCTGTGTACCAGGGAAAGTGGGCCGTCTTCTGTGGTTGGTGTCGTAGACGGGGTATATCTCCTCTCAGAGGCACTCTTCAGCAGGTAGCGGATTTCCTCGTGTTTCTTCGCCGAGACAAGCTCCTCTCTGTCCCCACAGTCAAAGGATATAGAGCCGCCCTGGCCCTATTCCTGAAACTGAGGGGGGTGGATATCTCGAATTCGTTCGAGATCTCCTTGCTAATGAGAAGCTTTGAGAGATCTTGCCCACCCAGGGAACTCAGGCCCCTGGGGTGGGACGTGACTCTCGTCCTTAGGAGTCTGACTCGAAGGCCCTTCGAGCCACTCAGAGAGTCGTTAGACAGGGATCTGACCCTCAAGACCCTCTTCTTGTTGGCCCTGGCATCGGCGAAGAGATTAGGGGAACTTCATGGTTTTTCCTTCGACGTCAAGCATATTAGGGAATGGGGATCTGTGACGCTCGATTTCGTCCCGAACTTCGTAGCTAAGACTCAGAATTCTTCGGTCCCTGACAACCGGTTCGAGTCTTTCACAATCCCCTCCCTAATGGACTTCACAGACAACGATACGGATGAGATGCTGCTTTGTCCTGTAAGGGCGCTACGGCGTTATCTGAAGAGAACTCGGCACCTCAGGCCTGAGTGTCGACGCCTCTTCGTTAGCACTGGGGTGATCAAGAAAGAAGTATCCAAGAACACTTTCTTTCTGGCTGCGTGAGGTGATTGGGAGGGCGTACGAAGCTGATGGTAGTGACGACATCCGTACCCTTCGTCCTGAAGGCAGGGGTCTGGTCTAACCAGACCACCTTCACCTCCTTCTACCTTCTACCTTCGGGAGATCACCCACAGGTCCTTGGACACTTTTTCCTTGGGACCTGTGGTGGCTGCTGAACACGTTGTGCAGCTTACCCAGCACCCGAGCGGACAGAACAGCATCGCATCCTGGTGTGACTGCATGAATGGATGAGTGAATGAGAGTGTGACTGGCTTCTCTTCCCCATCTTTTTCTCCCCCTCTACCTGTGGGCAGAGGGACGCGGTCATCACTACGTTGGAGCAGGATACAATGCAGGTGAGCTACTCGACCGAGCCCCGTCCTATCCCTTTCATTAGCGATAGGAGCAAATATCCACCACTTCCCCCAACAAGGGGGGAAGCGGAAACCAACAAGAGAGAAACCCATGACTTCATATTGCCTCTTGCAGTAGGAACAAGTTCTTGCTTGCTAGTTTTAAGGTACACACCCCGATCATTGGGGAGAGGCTAGGATCCCTCCCTCTGCTCTTACGACCAGGGAGGGAATCCAAGGTTGGGCGAACACCAGTCTGTTCTTAAGACTCAGATTCCTCCCACCAAGAAGTGAGTCTTCCTATTGTAAAGGACCGATGGTTTGTATTCGTATCGGAACAAATAACAATTTGTCGAAAATTGTATTTTTCCTAACTATACAAACCTGGGTCCTTTTACAAAATAGTCCCCCCCACCTCATGCCACCCCTCACTCTGCATTTTCCTGGGCCTAAAGCAAAGTGGTTCTTCACCTCCCAGTCGCGCGGTGCGCGCACTGTCGGACAAGCAATTAACTACCAAACTCCCTTGTTCGAAGCTTACGACCGTTCCAGCTGCCGCTAGTTACCTTCCTATTGTAAAGGACCTCAGGATTGTATAGTTAGGAAAAATAAAATTTTTGACAAATTGTTATTTTGTATACAGCTTCTTGAAGTTCGATATCACTTGCTGGTCCATGGGCTGGAGGAGAGGGGTGGTGTTAGGTGGAAGTTAAAGAACCTTGATGAAGGATTATTCCGCTAGGAAATCTTCCTCGAGACCAGGAGGGTGAGCAGGGGCATTGTCCAACACCAGCAGGCATTTCAGAGGGAGGCCCTTCTCTTCCAAGAATTTCTTCACTGTCGGGCCGAAACACAGGTTTACCCACTCGTTACCCAGGCGTTGCGCATTAGCCCTCCACATCACTGGAAGCTTCTCCTTAAGCATTTTGTGGGCCTTGAAGGCTCGAGGAGTCTAGTAATGATAGAGAAGTAGGGGCTTCACCTCGCAATCCCTACTGGCGTTGGAACAAAGTGCGAGCGTAAGCCTGTCTTTCATAGGCTTATGCCCGGGTAGCTTCTTCTCTTCCTGCGTGATGTACGTCTGACGAGGTATTTTTTTTTCCAAAAAAGGCCAGTCTCATCCTAGTTGAAGACTTGCTGAGAACTGTAGCCTTCCTTGACCATCATCTCATCGAACGTCTTTTAAAGGCTTCGGCTGCTTTCGTGTCCGAGCTGGCTGTCTCCCCATGCCGCACCACCGAATGGATACCAGTCCGTTTACAGAATTTCTTGAACCACCCATGCGAAGCCTTGAAGTCTGGGGTTGGCGTTGATGTCCCTTCTCCTCCGTCCTCTTCAGCCTGGGCAATCAAATTGGCGAAAATAGCGCTGGCCTTGTGGCAGATTGCCGTCTCTGTTATCGTATCGCCAGCGATTTCTTTGTCTTTTATCCAGACAAGAAGAAGTCTTTCCATTTTATGGGTCCTCTTGCTGGACAAAATAGTGACGCCCTTGGAAGGTGTAGCTGCTTTGATGACATCCTTCTGCTTAAGGATGGTGCCTATTGTCGACGGACTTCGGGCGTATTCCTTGGCGATCACACTCAATCGCATACCAGCTTCATACTTCTTGATGATCTCCATCTTCGTCTCCAAAGAGAGCATCCTCTTCTTTCCGTGAATTTCAACTTTCTTGGGACCCATTGACTACGTATATACTGTACGTAATTATGTCATGTAGTACGTACGTATACGTATGTAGTAAAGTTCTCACACAACACAAAGTATACTACAACAAAATCACTAACGAATTTACGTTAATAAACGAAATCGATAGAACGAATGAATACCGGTTGCTTACGATACTGATGATGTCGTGCAGTGGCCAAAGAAGCACGCCGCTACGTAGATGCATCATGGGAGGGATGCTGACCAATAGGAGAGAAGGATCTCATGGCAGTGACTAGCATCAGGAACCAATGGGAGAGCGGGAGGATGGTGGCGAGTCTACTCAGTTGGTGGCGAGCGAGTTTCAAAATTGTTATCGGTGGTCCGGGCGAATCTCGGACTTTACAGCAACAACCTTTTGTATCTTGAACAATTTTCGTATGTAGAGCCGTAAACATTTTTGTATTTGCTTTCGTATCTCGAGTTTTTCGTAAGTTGAGCCTTTGGTATCTCGAGGTACCACTGTAATAGAATATTCAATGATATTGGTGTGTTTGATTATTTTTTAGTGCTAAGAATCTAGTTCAGAATTAGCAGTATTTGGTGCCAGTCGTGTAAGATGGAGGTCTTTAGTTTTTGCTCTTCATGATATAGCTAATACCACTTTCTACCCATTTGTTAGTTTGTCTGGTTGCTTATTAACATCACCTTCTTATTTTCAGAAAGTAAAATGTGACTTCCGTATTACTAAAAAGGGAGAGCATGGTACTTTCTCCTTCCTCTGTAGCAGTGATTGTCGTAATAATTTCGTGAACAACCTCAAACCCACTGAGTGTGTTGAGAAACCACGGCTCATCTTTGAGAAACTTTGTGGCATGTGTCATAAGGATCTGACTACACAACCGAGAAGTGGACAGTTTTCTTGGGAAACTAGAGAATTCTGCTCAGAAGACTGCTTAAGTAAGTAAAGATAAGTTATTGTTTGCAAACAATTATGTGTAATATTTTTGGGTAATCGTCATTTGGTCAGTTTGCCAAACATTTGGGTACTGTACAGGTGATTCCACTTGCCATGAAAGCTCAAGTTTTGATATGCAGTCTGGTCTAGAAGGCTGTCCTTTTTTAAAGCAAATTGTCACTTAAACTGAGCAAATTTTTCCCTTAAGAAATGATGGGAGTTAGAGTAATCTATTCTTCTTCTTCCTAGCTTAAACCCATTTTTATATGGGGTCACCATTATGAATGAGTCTTCTCCATCAATTTCTGTCCTGTACCTTTCGATACCATATCTTCCCCTACACAATCACACCATCTCTTTCTTGGTCTTCCCTTCTTCCTTCTACCCAGCACTTCCATTTCCATCGTATGTCTTCCAGCAGGACGTTCCTCCCTTCGTAATAGGTGTCCATACCATCGAAGCCTTCCTTCCTGTATTTTCTTCGATATTTCAACTACCTTTGTCGATCCTCTTATATACTCATTTCTAATTCTATCTTCCCTTGTTACTCCTGACATCCATCTTGACATTCTCATTCTATATTCGAAAAATACAACAAGTAAAGTATTTCAAGTCAAATTTACCAGATGCAACATGCAGCAGTTATAACCCAAAAAATAAGTAAAGGTAAATACTTGTAGGTGGAATAAATGCAAATAACCCAAAAGTAAATACTGAAACACTTGAATTTTTTTTAAGATATGGGAAAACACGAGTCACTTAGCAGAAAATATGAAGTTGAAAAAAGTAATGAAATGATGGAAAGGATTGGCACAACTCGCACTGCTGACCAAAAAAAAAAAAAAGCCTTACTCTTAGATCTAAACACAAGTCAATCACTTAAAAGGATGACTACTAATGGAGGCATATTTTGGGGTGGGTTGGGTATGTGCACACAGATATAAGGCTGTTTACAATTGTGTTCCTTATAAATAAGCTGTTAGACTATATTTTCAATAAAATACTCACACATCTTCACTCTTTTTTGTTAAGTGTTGTAGTATTGTGTGTCTTTTAGTGAATCATAATTAATTAATCCATTTTGTTACAGCATCTCATCTTGAAGAGGTTGCAAGCACGTGCCACATGTGTAATCAGGCTGTACGGCCAGTGTACATTGGTAAATACTGCGTACGGTTTGGTTCTGATATCCATCAGTTTTGCTCAAACCATTGCCTGGAGCGTTATAAAACAAAGATTAAAGTATGTTGCTACTGCCAGAAAAATGTCGAAAATGTTAATAAAGTGACATCTCCAGCTAATAAGGTAATGTTTAATCCCTTCTCATTCTTATGAAAAGTTTGTATTTATTAACTAAGGCAAAATACATTGTTTACATTTATCTTTAGACCAGGGTTATTAGATTTAATATTTTAAGTGTAAATATATTTTCATTTTTACTCCTGAAAATAATTGCATGCATTCTTTGGATTACAAACTATAATAGACATATGTGATCGTACTCACAATGGGGTGAATATTAAGCATTAAATTCTTTTGTAAGATTTGCTTCCTTGTTCTTGCTGTCTGCTGATGATTATGCCATTGCAGCTAAATCAATGTGTTCATAGTTTGTAGTAGTTTAGATCTTGAAAGGCTCAGTGGAATTATTTTTTGCAAGGCATAACTTGTTTTTCTCACTGACCCAGGTCTGGAAAAACTAAGCCCTATTAATAATAATAATAATAATTCTCACTGACCCATTAATAGAGTGACATAGTGCCCACCATTTTACCCTCCATTCTGTACTCAAGGGTGTCAAGGAAGAATGGATGATTCAGGAAGTGATGAGGGAATGTGCAATGTGGTGTTGGTCTTACAGGGTCCTCCTCGCGCAGGAATTTTTAGAACTTATTAATTTGTGTGTGAAATGCTGTGCCTATTACTGTTAAGATGGAGTTGTTCATCTCTTTTCGCAGGAATATTGTAGTATCAAGTGTTTAAAACGTGCGCAGCGCAGAGATATAGGTCAACAAAATTATAGTGAGACTCGATCCTGTACTGTATGTCAGGCTCAAGGTTCAAACCGCTACGAATTTCTTCTGAATGGCGAGTCTCAGCAGCTCTGTTCAGATCCCTGTCTCAATGTATTTAAATATGTCAACAAAGTTAAAGCAGGTAAGAATGACTGAGAACCTGTGTGTACCGCTGATTCTGAGTATCTCTTGAATTTTCACATGTCATTCCTATAAAAATAATTTGTCTAAGCCTTTTAATCATTTGAGTTAATATTCAAGTTCCTGTTTTGTAGTAAACTGAATCTCACAATAATGAATGTATATTTGAATGATGTGGAAATAGATTCACTTGAATTTCAAAGTCGTGCTTGCTGCACGTTGGGAATTTTTGAGTTTGATGGTTAGATATATATGTGCAGTGTATATTTCAGACAGGTTGCAGAACACCATATGTGAGTACACTGTGTATGTGTAAAATAAAAACAAGGCAATATTTTACAATGGTTAAAGAGAACAGAAAAGAAAGAGATGTAAAGCTAAGGAAGCAGAAGTAATGTCTTCAGTCAAGTAGCGTCACATAAGGCATTCTAGACAATCTGACTGGTTTTGTTAAAATTAAAGGGAAAAATAAAAATTGACCTAATGTCCGCTTATGCATTATTATGTAGGTCAGCAACACTTAATAAATTATTGATTCACTGGCATAGTAAATATTTTCTG
>NC_087206.1:61993463-62073763 GCF_015104395.2 Macrobrachium nipponense | reverse complement strand
AGTAAATATTTTCTGTCTCTTAACCTTTAATGTTAATATAAATACTATTATTGTTCAACAATAATAGTGTTTATATTAATACTTTATCAATCTGCTATTTGGTTATAACCTCTTAAAACAAAAGATTTAGAAGTAGAGGAACTGGAAAAGTACATAAAGAATAAATGCCGAATAAAATGCTGCATCCACTGCAGTATTTTTTAAAAAATATTTTTGTTGTTGCTGCAAAGTGTTTTAATAAAACTACTACTTTGCTGAATTGTAGCTGGGAAATCCTGAAATATAGCACAAATAATTTCAACTTTTCCTCCCCCTCAGTCACATGCTGCCTATGCTTCCGAGTTATGAACGCAGAAGATGTAAGCCAGTACCTTTATCATGGGGGTCACCAACTAAGAGTTTTCTGCTCTGATTCTTGTGTAAATGTTTTTGTATTATCTGCTCGTAAAATTGTCATCTGTGACACCTGTAAGGTAAGAACAAAATTATTTTGTGCAAATGAAAATGTGTAAATACAATGTAAAATTTTCAATTGCAAGAAACCTTTAAAACTTTAGATGTACGGAAGTGAGAGGCCTTTGAGTTTTACTGTTACACTGGTTTGATATGGAAATAGATTGTCTTGTTTTTTTACTGTACATATAAGTTCAAAATTATAACTGGAGAATTTGCATTATGTTCAGCACTGGAATTTAGACGAATTAAGGGATGCATACTGAATAAGAAATAAAAGAATAAACTTTTCTTTGAAATGAATTGATGATCTGAATAAGAAATAAAAGAATAGACTGTTGTTTTAAATGAAATGATAATTTGTTCAGTTTACAAAATTATACAGTATATATCAGTGCTGAAGTTTTTAGGGCATAGATTGATCATAATTCAATTTTTTTTATAGGTAAAAAAATACAACTTCGATATGATTCATCGACAAGTAGATGAAGAATTCAGGGAGTTTTACTATTGCTCCTTACATTGTCTGAAAACAAGGGACATGGGTGCTACTTCTGCTGAGTAAGTTTAAATGTATTTGTGCATATGTAAAACTTTTCTTAAAGTCTTTTCTCTAACATTGTTGAAGTTTGTTGACTGAGAACTGAAATCCTAATTTAGTTGTGTAACATTCTGGCAATAGGCAGTAGAGAACCCCATCACAGCCAGTTGGATAGGTACTCTGAATTTTTTCCCAGCTCAAGTGCTGTAATAATAGCAGAGGTGTTTAATATAATGCTTCCAATATTATAAAATTGGTTCTCCTTTGTCATGCATGAGGCATTGGGAATCAAGGTTATTTGAAATTGTATCTTGTCTGCAATGCATGGTTATGTTACCTGACACAGGTAAAAAGATGTCCCAAAAAAAGCCTTTGCAGTTTCAAAGTTGAAAAATGTATAAAAGGCTTGTAAGTTTTGGATAAAAAGAAAATTAGTGGTGTGTATATCTGTGAAAAAGTTTACACCTTTAATAACATTTGGAAAATTACATGTAGATCTCTGCATAATACCTTGCTTGGAAAATTAGGAAGAATTAACACCTCTTATACATACAGTACTAGATATTGAGTTTTAAATTAGTTTTGATTTATGAAGATAACTTTTTTAGAAGAAAACTCTGGAAGTTGAAATTTTCTCTCGTTATGGAAATTTGCTTTCTGGAACTCGCATTGGCAGGCTACAGTTTCTATTTGAAAGAGTAAAAGGAGGAGCAGTAAAGTAACTTCTAACTGAAGTGTTAGAAAACAGTATTTTTATAGAAAGGAGCTAAGGATTTTTTTTTTTTTTTTTTTTTTTTTTCATCCTAACAAGACCTTGCTTAACTATTTAATATGGAAAATATATTCTATATTGTCATAAGAGGAGATAGTCAGCTTATGTAGGATGTTAGAATTCTTTGAGACTAAAGTCAGATATTTTGGTATGGTGTATAAAATAAACGTGAATTGCATTTGTAGATATGTATGGCTCAGAAAAGTTGTAGAAAGAAACACTGATTTGTTTAACCAAAGCACCAAGCTGAAAATCTCAATCCTCACAGGTGGCCAGTGCACCATTTGGTTAAGATGGGAAGGGTGAAAAGTGAAAGGCAGAAAGCTATGTGGCTGGTGCAAAAGGAATAATAAAAAAAATCTGTTTTGCAGGGCATACTTTTGGCATTACGTACTTGCCTGTCAGATATTCTGAGTATAAGTGGATTAGATGTGACATAGTCATTAAAGTTCGATGTTTTGAAGAATGAGATTTTAAGTTTCCAAACATGGTACCTATTGTAAAGGGTGATATCTTTATCCTTTTCAGTAAAACGGCTAACTCTAGCACATCGTCTGGCGCAGTTGCTTCAGGTAACATTTCCTCATCTACTGAGGCCCCTATTGCAGTTTGCAGTATGTGTAATACTGTGGCAAAAGCACAGTTTCATATGGTGATGTCCGACAGCACGTTAAGAAGTTTTTGCCGTTACAATTGTGCATCGAGATACAAGTCTACGTTTGGCTTTTTGGTAGAAGCAGCAGCTCAGCCAAAGGATGCATCATCGCAAGCAAAAAATGCAGCAGTTTCAACACTTAGTAAGTTGCTTGAAGCCAAATTGTCATGCCTGATTTTTCAACACATTTTTTTTTACAGCTACTATTATAAAACTATTGCAGAGAAGACTATATTGCTTATATTTATATCGTCTAGCCATTGCTCTGTAAAGAAATAAACTTCATGTTACATAATAATAGATGATGATGGTGACTTAAATGAGCTTTAGTAGCACAACCTGTCTTGTTATAACTTTGGAAGAATCAGTATTTGAGCCTTCTGTGTAATACTACTTTTTATGTTTACAGGACCAAAACCTACTTCACAGCTAACCTCAAATTCAACTTCACCTAGTACAAATTCATCCAGTAAAGCAGCTACACCAGCACTCTCTCAAGAAACACTGCAGGTGAGGAAAACTATATTGTACTTTGCTGAAACACTGCAGGTGAGGAAAACTATATTGTACTTTGCTGAAACACTGCAGGTGAGGAAAACTATATTGTACTTAGCTGAAGTCTTCTATTTTTCTTACACTTATTACTTTATGGAGGAGTAATGATAGTTTATATTTGACAACATCTCCAAAGGTTGTGTGAGAGAGAGAGAGAGAGAGAGAGAGAGAGAGAGAGAGAGAGAGAGAGAGAGAGAGAGAGAGAGAGAGAGAGAGAGAGAGAGAGGTTGGTGGATGAATGGGAGTGTCGGTTTTGGCAGCAGTTATCCTTTGGTGGTTAGTTGTTTTGGTGTTATTTGATAGTTTTTGGTGTTGTGAAGTTGTTGTGCGTGTTCTGTCTGGTTGTGGTGAGGTTAAGGAGGTTGGTGGTGCATTTTCGGTGTCTGTGAGTGGTGGTTGGGGCAGTGTTGGTTTTGGCGGGTGGTTGTGCTGGGGGAAGTCGTGTGGTTGTCGTGTTCTTTCAGACTGTTGGTGTTCGTCTGCAGTGATTTGTCAGGTTATTGAGTTTTTGTGGGATTGTGGGTCTCGGGTGGTTGGTTTGTGTTTGGTTGTCGGCGGTGGTTGTGTGTCGGCTAGCTTATAGCCTATATCCAGTGGACAGCACAGCCTAGCCTGAGTATTCAGAAGCCAGAGGTTGAGTACCTGTTTGTGTTTTGTGTGTTGGTATTTCATTGAACCAATTGTCCTGCAGGTTAAAGGTGAATGTAAAGGGAAAAGTGTGAGTGTGGGAAATTTTTTTAGGTGGTACATTAACGTAACTGTGGGGGGTTTACTTTTTTTTTGTTATCCCGCCACAACTTTATTCTCACTTTCTAATTTGAGGTAGGAATACCCTCAAATATATACAATTGATTTCTGTTTCATTACATTTCCATATTTAACAGTTAAGAAAGTGTCATATACCTGTGGTGTATTGTAATCAACAGGACCTCTCAGAATTTTTCATTGAAAGCTCTTATTTTGCACATTCTTCAGGCCTGTTTTATAGTAATAGGTAATCTGTTCATTGCAGAAGATGATAACTTTGTCATTACTAGCTTTTCACAGTATGCACTTTTGCCTAGCAGTTCTGTATGTAATTTAGGCAATTTTTTTTATATTCATGTGCATATTTATTTAGAGATTTTGTAAATTCCTAAAAGTGACACATTAGCATAATGGATAGTATGAGGTCTGCACTTCTTGAACTAAATTGCTAAATAACAAAGATTGGTAAATAGCCAACACAATACAGTAACCTGGAACAACTCGCTTAACTTCAAATGAACAGCAGTTCCAAATTAATAATGATAAAATAATAGGTCAATGAACTTTAATAGCCAATTGTATATGCCATATGGCTTACTGTAACTGAAATGCAGTTACAGATTACAAATAGAATGTATAAATTTACTTTACCTTACTCTTAGCACAGGAATTTTGCCTTTGAAGTTGAAACTCCATGAAAATGTTTTTGTTATGAAGCAGGTTGCGTTTTATGAATAAACACTCATCCGAACCATCTAAATCAGGCTTGCCCTCTGTTTATGTAAACATGTTCCTGGCTAAAATGGAAAAATTTTCGTAAATCGTGCAATCAAATGGATTTTACTTACAAATCAAAGTAGAGTATGCATTAATTGTGAAAAGAACACCATAAATACTGTAAATAAGTGCGAGATCTTTAAAATTCCTATTGCTACCATGCACTAAGGTTTGCTAATCTTCATGAGAAAAATCAGTACTTTGGAATGTTTTCTGCGAGCTCAAACAGTGGGAATTTCAAGAGTGACTTCAGATTCTTGGCTCGTTTTTACGCCTTTAAATTTATTTATGCGTTTTTACTTAGGGAATTTCTATGTTAATTTAGTTACTTTATCTTTAGTAAGGTTGCTAATGTTAGTTTTTGCCATAATGAAATACTTTTAAGAAGTTCTTTTTTCCAACACCGAAGGATGGGGAAATAGTACTCGTATGTTTTAATCCTAAATATAGCCATACTTCGGTATTAAAGGAAAATTCTGGCTAGGTTGCCAGTGTTACTGGGCCAGCTATGGCTGTGCAACAGAATACCATAAAATGGGTGTGGGTAATACAAAGCATAAGAGAATACAGAGAATGGGGATGTAAACATGAATTATTCCTTTACATCAAGCTAATGCAAGGCATATCGGCGATCCGGGTTTTTGGCGCTTCTCTATCAACGATGATAACTCGATTTTCAGCGCTAATAATTGGGATTGGCGCTATTATCACTGATTTTTTGGTTATTGCCGATTTTCGGTCATCGTCACGCTTTTCGGAACAGAATCCCCACCAATAACCAGGGACTGCCTGCATACTCAGTTGACAATTATCAAAATTTATTTAAAAAATAATTAACAAATAATAACAATGGCTCACAAATTAATTATAACCGGGGCGCACGTGGGTAACTAATAAAAAAAAATTATAAATATTTAATGGTGCTGTAAAAGGTGAAGTAACTTTCTTTTCCGTCGCATGCTGAGGTCATGGCGACTAATGAAAGAGCGAGCTGAGAGTTGTCCTACATCACAAAATAAAAGACATCCCTCTGAAAGAGAGAGGTGTCGAATTAACTACAGGCAGTCCCCGGGTTACGACGGGGTTCTGTTCTTGAGACGTGTTCTAACCCAAAAATCGTCGTAAGCAGGAACATCACCAAAAATCCTAAGAAAACCTTACTTTTAATGCTGTGGATGCATTCAAAACTATGTAAACTGCATTCTTATTGCCTTTTGCATAAAAAAACTTCAAATATTGGCTATTTTGTATTTGTGGTGTCATATTTCTTCTGCAAGATGAAGATGAGCGTTGTAGGTGTCGTAACCCTGGAACATGCATCGTAACCCTGGAAATAATTTCTGATGAATATAATTGAAAAGCGCCTTAACCTAGGAACATCGTAAGTCGAACCCGCCGTAACCTGGGGAGACTGCCTTATAGGTATAGCATGAATTAAGGCTACATATACCATCGGGCTGTCCTAAAACTCCAATATCTCACGCTAATGCTCAAAGATTGCTCTAACTTTGATTACATATTTTCATACATTTAACTTCCCTGTCAGATATATACTTGTTCCGACACGGCATACAAACCTTCAGTCCTTTTACAATAGGAAGGTACTAGCGGCAGCTGGATAGGTCGTAAGCTTTCGAACAAGGGGTTCGGTAGTTAACTGCTTGTCCGACAGGCGCGCGCGACTGGGAGGTAAACAAATCTCTTTTGCTTTCGGCCTCACAGCGAGTAGACGTGTGTGTTCGACGCTCTCTGCCCGCTTATCGTCGTTGCTTTCCTTGAGTATATGGTTGTGTTTGTGTATGAAAGAATCATTGTAAGTACAATCATTTCTCTTTATTCATTGAATTGTGATATTTTTGGTCAATCATGGAATCTCCTCGCCATCGCTACCCCACGGAGACTATGCCCTGGTACCGAAGGGCGCAAATGCGGAAAGTTCCGCTCATTCCCGGAAATTGACCCACATATTTTGTGCGCTCGGTGTCGGGGGCGCGAATGCACCCGAGCCGAGCCCTGTGAAGTGTGTAATAATTGGTCGGAGGCGCAGTGGACTTTGTATGAGGGTAGGAAGAAGCGAAGGCCTGCAAAGGAGTCGTCGGAAAGCTCTCCCGCGACTCCTTTGGTGACGGACACTTCGTCTTCTTTCCTGCCGCCCGCTCAGCTCCCACGTTTGGCGCCTTCCCCTTCGGGGGGGGTTTCTAGGTCCTTCTCCTCACCCGACTTGTCGAGTGTGGAGGAGGGCGCTAGATACCCTGACGTCGAGTTGTACTCTGGGTCCTCTATCCGTTCGTCTTCGCGCGAGCGGGTAGAGGATCCTGCTAATCACCCGACTTTTCCTTCCTCAGGTGCGGTTGCCGCGAAGGACGACCTCGGACAGGTGTGGGCATCGTTGGGGCTGCAGGGCGTGCCGAGTGTCCAGGGGCTGCTCTACCATCTCGCTGGCTCCGTGGCGGTCACGCATGCGACGGTTACGACCACCACCACGACCCTTACAACACCTGGCTACGCTTCACCTCCTCACCTGGTGTACACCCCGCACGCGGGGGTCTCTGTAAACACCAACTACATCGGTGCAGGGGTGGCCAGTCGCCGTACCACGGGGGAGTGTGATGCCGCCACCTGGGTTTGCCGTGCTGCCGCGACCGGACTTCGTGTGCCCGAAGAGCTCGCCCTGGACCTCCCACCAGTACCAAGGATGTCTGTGCCGCTGGTCCGTCCAACTGGACCGCCTGCACAGCCTGCCGTACCTGCCGTACCTTGCCCAGCCACTGTTCACGGCGGACGTGACGTTGATGACCACTGCTGCCGTTCCTGTACCTGCTCCTGCCGTATCGACTGCCGTTCCTGTGATGCCTGCACCTGCTGACGTTGTTCCTGTTCCTGGCTCCGCTGCTCCCGATGCTGATCTGTTCGGACAGGTGCGTCCGGGCCCTGTTGCTTCGGCAACAGCAGCCCTGGATGACAGATCTGACATCGGTCCTGAGAAGGTTGACGAAGAAGAAGAAGAAGAGGAGGAAGGTGTCGTCATCGTCTTCATCGTCTTCTTCGTCGTCGTCGTCGTCTGCCGCCTCTTCCCCTTCTTCTTCTAAGGCTCCCCCGCCTAAGAAGAAGAAGGTCGCCTCCCCCCCTTAAGAAGTCTCCTTCGGGACTTCTAAGGGCCCGTCTCGCTCTGGTGAGACGGGGGGTTCTTCCGCTGGTCACCCTGCTCCTTCGGAGCAGGGACCCGTCTCTTCTTCCGCAAGGAAGAAGACTACGGGGACCAGAGGAGTGCCGGCTAACACCGGCACTTCCTCACCTGCTGTTAGTGGTTCGGCCACGGCAGCAGGATCCGTCTCGGCCTCTCGTTCGCGAGAGGTACCGAGTGTACGGTCGCCTAACAGCGACCGTGCAGCTAGGAACCAGACCTCTGAGCCAGCTCAGCGTCAGGTTCACGGCACGGAGCGGAAGACTGGTGACTGCCGCTCACGCAACTCTCACCAGACCAGCTCTCGCTCTCAAGCGGCGAGCAGCTGGGCTACCCGGGCGGACGTGACGGTCCATGACCGGCCACGGGCTGAGGCTGGGGGAAGAGGTCCCCCCGTTCGCGGCACCAGCCAGGCTGGTACCAGCGACGTGACGCGCCGTGAGGATACGCACCGGTCCTCACCGTGACAGTGGAGCTCGCGGTCGCCTGACCGTCACTCTCACAGAGAGCGATCGGGTACGGCGACCAGCACCAGTCCTCTGACACACGAGACCGGGGCCGCTGTTCTCGGTCCAGCCGTTCTCCACAGCGAGACGGCTCGACTAGGCCTGCAGCTCGATCGCCACCCGCGGGTGACGATCGCCTTGCAGTCTTCAAGCCCACTGGTTCTGCCCAGCGAGCGAGGAGGGAGCGTCAGGTCTGCCTCTCCCATACCTTCAAACCTCCTCGGGTTCAAACCGGGGAGGGGCGAGGTATTGAGGAGTGATCGTGAGGGGTGTTGCGCCCCTCAGGATCCCACCACGTCGTCATACGTACCAGGCACGTTCTCGGACCAGCCAGGTCGTCGCACAGGTGGTTGGAGGAGACCGAGAGGGGTCTGTCGCTGTTCCTCCCATCGAGGGAGGAGGGTCTCGGGAGATGCTCCTGTTTGAGGGACTGGATGGTCCGACTTCCGCAGGACGCAGTTACTCCTGAGATCCAGAGGAACTTTGCCGAGGTTATTGCGCTGATTCGTCAGCACAACGACCTCGGGGAAGGATCGCCGCTCCCACCATCCGAGCCCACGTCCCGGCTCGAGTCGTTCTGGGGCCCGAAGAGGGAACCCAGACCGACGGTGGGTTTGCCGCGTTCCGAGCTTGCAGACTCAGTGCTGGACCAGGTAGAATCGCTTGTCTCCGGACAAGACGGTTCTCTCAAGTCTGGCAGGTCGAGCAAGCTGCTTCCACCTCCTCTGCTGCGACAGCGGCGTTTTTATTTTACGTGCCATCCGAGGATCCGATGCCGCCCAAACAGGTGAACCCGGAGTTAGCCAGGCTGACTCCGGGTGTGTCTCTGCAGCAGCTCCTTTGTCCGAGAACCTATGGTTCTCGCAGCAGAGGCACTCGGCCTGGAATCTACTGCCATGGCAGCTTTCCAGGCCGTCTCCTGTCTAGATCTGTGGTCCCTCACAGTATCTAAGGTCGCAGCCAACTCCGGGGGAATTTTCTCCCGAGATGACTCGGCCTTTAGGAGACTTTTTGCCAGTCTGGAGAAGAGCCATCTCCTTCCTTGCCCACCAGCTGTGAACCTGTGGGCCAACCTGGTTCTCCGACGAAGGGACGCTGTCCTTACTCGGGTTTTTCCAGGGCGGCCGGGCTGAAGCGGCGTTGGGTCTTCGCAACGGACCTCTACGGAGTTCCACATCTCTCTTCCCAGGAGAGATGGTGGACGCTGCGGTGGACAGACGGCGCACTGACGACAGTGACCGTCTGGTTCACCAGGCAGTCTCGAAGGCTTCTGGGCAGCCTCGGACTGCGGCCAAGTCTAAGAGCTCGGCTAGCGCTTCCTCGGTGGCTAAGACGGTAGCGGCGTCGAAGCCCCGGGGAAAGACTCTGTCTTCTTCGACTTCTACCAAGGGGAGCCGTAACCAGCCCTCCTCCCAGCCCACCCTCCTCCTCCCGTGGAGGCTTCTGGAAGAAGTCGAAGAAAGGGGGGGCAAACGCTAGGGACGGCGTTCCACCCCTCACCTGCTGCCGGAAGTGGGGGGTGTGCCTGGCCAGCCATTGGGCAACTTGGCAGCGCTACGGCGCCGAGACCTGGATTGTAGATGTCCTTCGGGAGGGATATCTATTACCCTTCGAATCTCGGCCACCCTCACCTCCAACCCGGTCCAACAACAGTCGTACGTTCCAGGGTCATTGAAGGACGTAGCATTGAGACAGGAGATCAAGACCATGCTGAGCAAGAAGAGCTGTAGAAATCGTCACGGATCAGTCACCATAGGCTTTTAACAGTTCGACTCTTCCGTGGTGGAAAACGTCTACGGGAGGCTGGCCGCCCGGTGATAGATCTCTCTCCTTTGAACCGGTTTGTTCGCCAGACCGGTTCACGATGGAGACGGCACGTTCAGTGCTCGACTCCATCAGGGAGAATGATTTCATGCTTTCAGTGGACTTGAAGGATGCGTATTTCCAAATACCCATTCATCAGTCCTCCAGAAAGTACCTCCGCTTCATCCTCGACGGGACGGTGTACCAGTTCAGGGCACTTTGCTTCGGTCTCTCAACCGCCCCACAGGTGTTCACAGAGTGTTCACTCTGTCTGCTTGGGCCCATTCGCACGGGATACGTCTGATGAGGTATCTCGACGATTGGTTAGTCCTGGCGAGCTCCCGCTCGCAGTTGCTAACAGGACAGGGATCGACTGCTCGAGTTCTGTCGCGATCTGGGGATCGTTGTGAACTTCGAAAAGTCCGATCTCGAGCCCAAGCAGAGGATGAGTACCTGGGTATGCTGATCGACACGGTAGCAGGGCGAGTCTTCCCCGCAGACTCGCGGATCAGCAGATTCAGGGAGACAGCCAACCAGTTCCTGTCAAGGCAGGAACAGGTAGCTCAGCGATGGCAAGTCGTGATCGGACACCTGTCGTCACTCGAGAAGTTAGTCCCTCACAGGCGTCTTCACCTGCGGTCTCTTCAGTGGAGACTAAAGGAGAGTTTGGTCACAGGCGACGGATCCCCAAGCTTTCCAGTGTCACTGACACGGAGGTGAGGCAGGACCTAGCCTGGTGGCTGGACGACAGGAACCTCTTAAGAGGAGTGCCTCTGCGCACTCCCCCCCCGGACATGCGCTGTTTCTCAGACGCATCGACCGAGGGATGGGGCGCACACCTGGAGGAGTTGCTGACTTCAGGAGTGTGGGACGAGAACGACAAGCACCTTCACATCAATGTACTGGAACTCAAGGCAGCGTTCCTCGCTCTCCAAGAGTTCCAGGACCGCTTGATGGGACACTCAGTGGTGTTGATGTGCGACAACACCACGGTAGTGGCCTACGTCAACAAACAGGGGGGCCTAGTGTCTCTCCCGTTGTACCAGTTGACTCGGCAGGTGCACGAGTGGGCCGAGGCACACTCAATAGAGCTGTCGGCACGCTACATTCCAGGGAAGAGGAATGTAGTAGCAGACACGCTCAGCCGTCGGGATCAGGTGATAGGGACCGAGTGGTCTCTACACCAGGACGTGGCGGAAAGGAAAGGCTCTTCGACCTGTGGGGGCGACCAGTCGTGGATCTGTTCGCCACCCGGCACAACAGGAAGCTCCAGGTGTTCTCTTCGGCCGTGCCGGACCCATGGGCAGCTGCAGAGGACGCTCAATTCAACACCCGTGGGACAACCTCTTCGTCTATGCCTTTCCCGTTCAGCCTGATTCGCAAGGTGATCAGTCGAGCACTGGTCACGACCCCTAATCTCAGGATGATCCTGGTGGCTCCAAATGGCCACAGGCCATTTGGTATCCGGACCTGCTGGCTCTTCTCGCAGAGAACCGAGAGATCCCCCTTGGCACAACCTTCTCGACCCAGGTCCACACGTCGAGCGGTACCACCGAGCAGTCCAGTCCCTAACGTCTTCACGGCTGGCTGTTATCCACCATCTCTTGCGAACGAGAGGCTTTTCTCGTAGCGCAGCAACAGAGATGGCTGGAAACGTCCGTCAGTCCTCTGCAGCTGTGTACCAGGGAAGTGGGCCGTCTTCTGTGGTTGGTGTCGTAGACGGGGTCTATCTCCTCTCAGAGCCACTCTTCAGCAGGTAGCGGATTTCCTCGTTTTTCTTCGCCGAGAGAAGCTCCTCTCAGTCCCCACAGTCAAAGGATCAGAGCCGCCCTGGCTCTCGTCCTGAAACTGAGGGGATTGGACATCTCGAACTCGTTCGAGATCTCCTTGCTTATGAGGAGCTTCGAAAGGTCTTGCCCACCCAGGGAACTCAGGCCCCCTGCGTGGGATGTGACTCTCGTCCTTAGGAGTTTGACTCGAACGCCGTTTGAGCCACTCCGAGAGTCGTCAGACAGGATCTGACCCTCAAGACCCTCTTCTTGCTGGCCCTGGCATCGGCGAAGAGAGTAGGTGGGAACTTCATGGTCTTTCCTATGATGTACGACACGCCAGGGGATGGGGATCTGTGACGCTCGATTTCGTCCCGAACTTCGTTGCGAAGACTCAGAACCGTCGTCCCTGACGACAGGTTCGAGTCATTCACGATTCCCTCCCTAATGGACTTCACCGATAATGATGCGGATGAGATGCTGCTTTGTCCTGTGAGGGCGCTACGGCGCTATCTGAAGAAAACTCGACACCTCAGGCCTGAGTGTCGACGCCTCTTCGTTAGCACCGGGGTAACAAGAAAGAAGTATCCAAGAACACTCTTTCATTCTGGCTGCGTGAGGTCATCAGGAGGGCGTATAGGCTGATGGTAGTGACCGACATCCGTACGTCCCGTCCGAGAGCTCACGAAGTAGAAGTATTGGCCCCTCGTTGGCGTTTCGTAAGAACTTCTCCGTGGCGCAGGTCCTGAAGGCAGGGGTCTGGTCTAACCAGACTACCTTTACGTCCTTCTACCTTCGGGATATTGCCCACAGGTCCTTGGATACCTTTTCCTTGGGACCCGTGGTGGCTGCTCAACAGTTGTGTAGCTAACCCAGACCCTCGCAGGCTGAAACAGCATCGAGTCTGGTGTGACTGTGAGGATGTGTGATGTGAGTGAGTGATGCTGGCTCCCTCTTCCCATCTTTTCCTCCTCCTCTACCTGTGGGCAGAGGGCCACGGTCGTCACTACGCTGGATGAGGACGAGATGCAGGTGAGCTATATGACAGAGCCCCATCCTATCTCTTTCACTAGGGATAGGAGCAGAATATCCACCACTTCCTCCTACAAGGGGGGGGAAGTGGATGCCTACAAGAGTCAAACCCATGACTTTATATTTGCTCCTGTACAGGAACAAGTTCTTACATTGCTGGTACGAAGAGATACGCTTGCCTCTCTCTTAGTACTCGGTCCCAGAGGTCTGACCATTGATCCTGCGGTGCACACCCCGATCATCGACAGAGGCTTGGATCCCTCCCTCGCTCTTACGACCAGGGAGACTTCCAAGGTTGGGCGAACACCAGTCTGTTCACAAAAGACTCAGATTCCTCCCACCAAGAAGTGAGTCTTCCATTGTAAAACAGGACCGAAGGTTTGTATGCCGTGTCGGAAACAAATGACAATTTGTCCAAAATTGCATTTTCCTAACTATACAAACCTGAGGTCCTTTTACACATAGCCCCACCTCATGCCACCCCTCACTCTGCAGTTTTTTGCTTGGGCCAAAAGCAAAAGTGATTTGTTTACCTCCCAGTCGCGCGCGCGCGCCTGTCGGACAAGCAGTTAACTACCGAACCCCTTGTTCGAAAGCTTACGACCTATCCAGCTGCCGCTAGTACCTTCCTATTGTAAAAGGACCTCAGGTTTGTATAGTTAGGAAAAATGCAATTTTGGACAAATTGTCATTTTAGCTATAGACTCCGTCGTCCCCGATAGAAATTCGAATTTCACGGCACACGCTACAGGTAGGTAGGTCAGGTGATCTACCGTCCTGCCGCTGGGTGGCAGGAATAGGAACCATTACCTTCTAGAACCAGGGAATTTTCTCTATCGGTTGAATTGTAAACATACGTTTGCAGTTCCTCCTGACTTGATTTCGTGTTTCATCGCCATCGATCTTCTGGGCTGTCTTTTGCAGGGAAGTACTGGGTCTTTGGTTCGGCCTATGCTTTTATTAACTTTTTAATGAATTTCACTTCGAAATTTCGAAGAAAATATTAAGTGAAACTACCGAAATTATCGGTAGACACTCACATAGTTTGCAATAAAGGGAATTATTAATATTTATTCATTATTACATGTAATAAAAGTTACAACTTTATTGAGGAAATATTAAACTCTAATTGCCTACTTTAGGAAGTCAGAAAAGCATATACTAAATAGATGCGCTTACTTTGGAAGCTTTAATAGCGTTTGTGCTAACGAGCAGTTAGAGTATTAGCAGTACTAGTAGTTGTTGCATCCTCATCACCTTCTTACTCCACAGAAACTACAAATTTATGTATGCAAATTTGAAGATAATGGATGTAGCTCAAAATGCGAGCTCTTAAAAGGTAAGAAGTGAATATAGTGTCCCCCATTGAACGTGGAGGGTTCGTCCTGATCGGCTCTGTCTCGCTCCCAGTCTAGACCTCTTCCAAACTCACAAGCCCAGAGGAGAAGGAATGTCGAAAGCTGCACGGAGGTTTCAGAGAATCCCCACCGATCAGGCGTCCCCTCGGCAGACTCTGTAGAACGTCCCAGACTGCCAAGTTCGCCATTGGAAAGGCGTCCTAAAATAGTGGAGGGTGTGTTCCGATCGGCTCTGTCTCGCTCTCAGGCCTAGACCTCTTCCAAGCTCACAAGCCCAGAGGAGAAGGAATGTCGAAAGCCTTAAGGAGGTTTCAGAGAATCGCCACCGGTCGGGCGTCCCCTCGGCAGGATCTGTAGTAGCGTCCCAGACTGCCAAGGATAGCCGTTGGAAAGGCATCCTAAAACTGTTTTTTCGTCATCCGAATCTTCATCGAAAGGAAAATAGGGTGGAGTTCTGACAAGCTGTCGAGACCTTCTAAAAGATCGTGGAAATCGCCAGCTTGGGATTCTAGCCCGCAGAAAGTTTTCCGGAAGACTATCCACCTGAGAAGAAGAAGAAAGACATTTATTCATTAAACTCCTCCTTTGCCCTAGATCGGATACGGAGAAAGAAGACGACGCTACGAAGATCCTAGGAGAAAGGCTACAGTAGATATCTTCGTTAATAGAAGTTTTGAAGAAGGATCCTCCCAGGAGAAAGGATCGCTTCCTTCCCGTTAAGAAATCCCGTCTGATAGAAGTCTTTGACAGCTCGGACGAGGCGGCCAGGCACAAATCGCTGACAAGGCGAGAGGATTCTAAAGAGGCGCCTGAAGCGGCTGAAATGAGGCACAAAGCGCCTGAAACAAGACGCAAAGAGCCTGAGGCGCCTTAAACGAGGCTCAAAGCGCCTGAAACGAGGCGCAAAGCTCCTGAAGCGCCTGAAATGAGGCGCAAAGCGCCTGAACTGCGCCTGAAACGAGGCGCAAAGTGCCTTAAGCGCCTGAAACTTTTGAAGCACCTGAAATGAGGCGCAAAGAGCCTGAAGCGCCTGAAATGAGGCGCAAAGCGCCTTAAGCGCCTGAGATAAGGCGCAAAGCGCCTGAAGTTATAAACCAGGATCTTCATCGGATATGGAGTTAGAGCCTGATTCTGCGAAAGGTGAAAGACATTCGAGGCCATCTCCTGAAGGACGGGAGTTGTTGCACAGGCGCCGTCGCCCTTCTCAGGATAGTCCTTAATGCAAGTAAAGGCAAGAGCAAGATCGGCTTTTTTTTTCCTGGCGGGGACTCAAGATGTTGCACAGGCGGCTGTAGCCCTTGTCAGGTTAGAATCGGTACTGCTAAAGCTCTTCACCTAAACGAAAGGAGGCGCTCTTCTCTGGTTGCTCATTCTCTCCCAACTTGATGGACAGGAAATGGAAGATAGATCGGAATTGGAAGCCAATAAGGGAGCAGGTCTCTGAGTTTATAAGACCTTAGCGACCTTATTGAAAAAATTAGTTCATTACTAATAAGACGATATTAAAATCTTCCCCCTTCTAAAATAATGTAACCAACCATTTACAGAGAGTGGCAATTGTTTGCAAATTGAACAAGATTCGTACGAGCTCTCATTCATTGATTAGAGGCTCTTCCAGATAATAGAGGCGTAGAATACGGCCTTATATCCAAGAGAATAAAAATTTGAGGGATTCTCTTCGATTCTAGGGTTTTCATTGCGATCTCTTTCGACTAATACTAATTCGTGTTTATTGACGAAAAGAACGAAGAAGGCAAGATTTCCATTCTCTCTCTGCATCGGAGAGGAAAGAATGTAGTAAGAAGACTTGGTGTATACGACTACTGAATGACAAGTCATATACGCATACCATAGTTGCCTTTGTGGTTCGCTACGGAATTATCTATATCCTTACAGGATTTTCCTGGTAAGGACTTCGCTTAAAAGGTTTGTTACGATAATACCTACTCAGCTTCGGTATTTAACAAAGGTTGTTTGGCTTAAATTTGCATTATTGAGAGCTTCCTTAGGCTCGAGAATAATTTTATTATATTCCTTCATTGAATGAAGTAACTGGCAACTCAGGATGAATGCAGCCAGGCAGCGAATGAGACGGCTGGGCTGTCATTGTAAGGCCAATACAGTACCATCCAGTTCTCGGTCATGAGCAGTCGGTTACATCTCTCTCTCCAACGGGATCGAATGGTTAACCGTATATTCCCCCTACAATCATGGACTTAGTCTCGAATGGAGGGGATAGTTAAGCTAACATAAATATTGTCTGCCTTTTGCTAAGAAGCTTTCAATAAGAAAGATATTATATAACCATTCAATGCTGTTTACCGTAGGTAACATTATTAAAGGATTCTAACGCAGCAGAACATTATATTATGTAATGCTCTCATGCTTACGAAAGCATGGCTTATTAGAATATATGCTTAGTGAGAAGATGGATGTAGTAAAGAATTCACTTTAAGACTACGGTATGGTAAAGTCTTTCGAGAAACGCACACAACCTTTTTAGAATCGGATATTGCTCAAGAGAAGATGGATGAGTGGGATGGGAAACATTCTCTTCGTGGCAGAAATGGTTTCCCTGAATGGACTATACTAAGTATATAAGAGTTTTTTCCTACTAAGAACATGTGAAAGGATGTCGGGTACCATAAAGGCACAGATGTTCTGGCACATAACATAAAGAGAATTAGAAGAAAGCGCCAGAAGCGCCAACCTGGCGCAATGCGCCAGAAGCGCCAGCCTGGCGCAATGAGCCAAGAGCACCATCCAAGATATTTTCTCGTTTTAGCGAGTTATTAACCTAAGAGTCCAGTAGCCCCTCAGACAGCACGCTCGGTAACGGCAAGATTCGTTCCTGATTTCGTTACCCATTTAATCACTTAGGCCAATTCCACGACTCTCTCATATTGCAAAGTTAACAAAGAGAACCAATTTGGAAAACAGACAGGGAATGTAACGATCCTTAAGAGGTTCGATGCAAGATTTTGCATGTCCGTGAGAACCTTCTCGATCAACGATAATAACTGTTAACGTATGTCTAACATTTATTGCAAAGAGTTGTGAGAACCTGCGAAAAGTCTTCATAGATCTCTTATCAAGGTAGAAGACGAACAGGCTTCCTGTAGACTGCTTCCTTTTCCTCGAACCAAGAGAGGTAGCAATATACGCCATCTTTATTTTATAGAAAGGGGAATAAACTTTAGTCTTTTTTTCCCCTAAATATAAATTCTTTACAGAATTTAAGATAAAGGGCGTCAAAGATAGAGAGGATAATACTTTATGCCTTATTTTGGCCTTAGAGAGGTTGGATTCACAGAGGTCACGTTCTTCTCACAGCATGTTTTGGAAGTCTTTTCCAAGACAGTGAATATTCTATCAGCATCTATTATAAATGGACCTTAACAACCTCTCCACTCTGAGTCTGTCTGCGTGCAGACTGACCAGAAGTGGACATGAATGAGAGGATTTTTCAAGGTAAATGACAATAGTCATGGACAAGATATAGAATTGCTGCAGATGGTGCTAGAGGGAATGAGGAAACTGTCCTCTTCCGATACCTCTGTGAACCACATAGCGGTTTTTCTTCCCTTTCAGAGGGAAGAATCACCTTATCTGCTATCAAAGAACGCAGTAAAAGGCTATACTCTGTCTCTATAAAGGGAATTGGAGATAGCAGAGGATTAAGATCTTCAGGATCTTATACGATACCTCAATATGACAAGAGTAGGATATCATGTACTTCGAATATGATCTTTTGTGGCCTCAGATTCCGTGTTCCTACAAGATGGAACTGCTCCTCATCAAACTTCTTTGAGAAATTTTATGGGGGAATTCTTTGTTTTCTCTTGGCCCTTAACCTACCAAGAAGACAAATGAATTTTTTGTGCATTGGAATCTCGCATCAGATTCAATGGAGACTCGGCAATGGGTTCTTGCCAGCATAGTATGTCTGGCAAAAGAACTAAAAACCCTCTATTCCTGACTCAACGCTTTCAGATAGAAATTTCGTTGCCCAGGCAGGGTACTTACATTTTCACCTACATAAGAAGAGATGGTTTAAACGTTTTGCCTACAAAGTGTGGGATACGATGAGGGCTCGAAATGCTTCCCAGAAGGTATTCAGAGGGATACAATGAAGAGCTAGAAATCAGGAGTCCTCCCAATTTAAGCTCGTAGTCTCCTTCGACTTCCAAGCCCCTTCCCTTCCTTCGGATAAGGATAGGGAAGATTCTGCAACGAGAAACTTCATCAACAAGTAAGAAGAGATCTCGTTAGCAACGGAAGGATTCAAGAAGGATCCTCCTCGGAGGAAGATTCTTATCTCGTACTGTTAGATGTCCTATCGTCTAATGGATGTAGTTTACTACAATCACCTCCCCTTGCCGGAGAGGCAAAAAGCTCAAAGTGGAAGAATTTCTTCCACCTTTCTCCAGTCTCCTGATAAACTATTGTGGAGATTCAGGACTTTCGGACAATGTAGCGCCAACCAGGCGCCAAATGCCAAAACAGGCGTAAAAAACGCCAGAGGCAGACAGTTTCAATGAACACTGTCATTGTCTGATGAAAAGAAAGAGAGGGTCTCCAACCTAGCGCAGATGCGCTAGAGGCGAACAAATCGGACAGATAAGAGTGTCCGATGTGGACATCGCCAGACATCCTCGAGAGACTACCAAGCTCGAAGCTCCAGCAAGTGGAGAGGAGTCAGCCAGGCGCAAGGCGCCAAATAGTGCCAGTCTGGAGCCAGGCGCGAAGCTACTTCCAGGCGCGAGGCGCCAGCCATGAGTCAGGCGAAAAGCGCCTTCCAGGAGCTAGGCGCCAACCAAGTGTCAGGCAGGCGCCAGGCACCAGCCAGGCGCGAGGCTCCAGCCAGGCTCGAGGCGCCAGCCAGACGCCAGCCAGGCTCTAGGCTTCATCCAGAAGAGATCCATTTCAAAGAAAGCCCTGGTCTTCCTTGAAACAAGTGTGATCGCTAAAGCACTTCATGAGTAACTTGATGATTCCTTCAAACAGCTGAGAATTAAAAGCGCATGAAGTGCGAGCTTTTATGAATTCTTGTTCTTTCCGTAACAATACAGTAAGTCCTCGGGTTACGCCGGTCTCGACTTACGATGTTTCGTGGTTACGAACGCGCCCCCATAAAAATATAAAAAATAATATTTTGCGTCGTTCCGTCTTACGCGGTTTAGCGTCGTAAGCAACGTAAACAAACGCGAACTAGTTCCGGGCGCACGGCGGAAGAATACGCTTTGTGGGGGAGAGGACGGCGTCGCTTCGCTACGCTCATTCCTCGCCCATACGCCATTTTGGTTGTTTACACTGCCTCTCTCTCCCTCGTGTTGTATCGTTTTTGTAACTTTTTGCTCTTTGTTATGGCTCCCAAGCGCAAGGCGGACTCTTCTGATGGTAGTGCATCGAAGAAAAAGAAAGGCCATCACCATGGAAATTAAAGTGGACATTATAAAGCGATCTGAGAAGGGAGAAACAGCCAACAAACATTTGCCGCTCGCTTGGCCTTATCTGTTCGACCGTTGCTACCATTATCAAAGATAAAGAGCGCATCGTTGAACATGTGAAAGGATCTGCTCCTATGAAAGCGACAGTGATAACTAAGCAGCGTAGTGGTCTAATAATTGAAATGGAAAGGTTATTGGTGCTTTGGTTGGAAGACCAAAATCAACGGCGTATCCCAGTCAGCCTTATGGTGATTCAGGAGAAGGCGAAAAGATTGTTTGAAGCGTTGAAAAAAGAAAGGGGGAGGGAAGTGAAAGTGAAGAGTTTGTGGCTAGTAGGGGTTTGGTTTATGCGATTTAAGGCTCGGGCCAATTACCATAACCTTAAATTGCAAGGTGAAGCTGCTAGTGGGGATGAGAAAGCAGCGAGTGAATTTCCTAAAGCGTTGTCTGAGATAATTAAGGAGGGGGGTTATTCTGCTCAGCAAGTGTTTAACGTAGACGAGACAGGTTTGTTTTGGAAACGTATGCCTAACCGCACTTACATCGCCCAAGGAGGAGAAGTCAGCACCCGGTCATAAAGCCAGCAAGGAGAGGCTAACTTTACTTCTTGGGGGTAATGCTGCTGGCGACTTCAAACTGAAGCCCTTGTTGGTGTATCAGGCTGAAAATCCAAGGGCACTCAAGGGCATTTGGAAGGGTCAACTACCAGTAATTTGGAAGTCCAACAAGAAGGCATGGGTGACACTTGCAGTGTTTGAGGACTGGTTCGTAAACCACCATTTTGTTCCAAGTGTGGAGCAGTATTGCGCCTCCAAGGGTATCCCCTTTAAGGTGTTGCTAGTGCTGGACAATGCCCCTGGACACCCTGCCCAGCTGGGAGACTTCAACCCTAATGTCAAGGTGGTTTACCTTCCACCCTAATACCACGGCCCTTTTACAGCCTATGGACCAAGGAGTGATTGCTTCGTTCAAGGCCTACTACCTACGTAAGGACAATTGCTATGGCTTTACAGGCAACTGAAACCAAGAAGGACTTGACTCTGAAGGACTTTTGGAAATCCTACAACATCCTTGATGCTGTAAAGAACATTGCTAATTCCTGGGAGGAGGTTAAGCAAACAAACATGAATGGTGTCTGGAAGAAAATTTGTCCTCAATTTGTGAATGATTTCCATGGGTTTGAGGACACAGTTCAGCTAGTTGTCAAGAACGTTGTTGCCCTGAGTAAGGAAATCAATTTGGAGATGGAGGTTGATGATGTTACAGAGCTGCTGGAGTCTCATGGCGAGGAGTTATCTGCTGAGGACCTGATACAACTGGAGAAGCAGATGATAGAGGAAGAAGAAGAAGCACCCACCCCAGAGCCTAAGGCTTTCACAAGGCAGGACTTGACAAGAGGTTTTTGCGGAGTTGCAGCAAGCGTTGTCAACTTTTGAGGCTCAGGATCCCAACTTGGACAGGTTCACTAGGGTTTCCAGAGGCGTCATGGATTTGATGCATGTTTGTTACAAGGAGATCTTGGATGAAAAAGAGGTCGCTCTCTGTTCAGACTAACCTGGAGCAGTATTTTACGAAGGGTGAAGAGGCCTGCGGAGATCCTGTACCCTCTACCTCAGCTGCCTCTGCTAATCCAGACTCGCCTGCCCCACAATCTCCAGCACCTTCTGAATGTTCTGCTAACCCAGACTCACTGCCCCAGTATCTCCAGCACCTTCTGTAGGTTCTGCCTCACCTAAAGACTCACCTGCCCCAACATCTCCATAGTAGTTTGCCTCACATAAAAATCCCTGCCTCAGCATCTCCATAGATGTTCTCCACCTCAAGAATCACCTGCCTCAGCATCTCCAGTAGTATGTTCTGCCTCACTCAAGAATCACCTGCCTCAAGCATCTCCAGCACTGCTGGACCTCAAGGAATTCACCTGCCTCGCATCTCCAGCAACTTCTGGAAGGTTCTCTCTTCACTAACCTCCCCCAGTCTCTCCAGCACCGCAGCTTCCTCTCCATGTGCAAGCCAATCAAATTAATAATAAGTAAGGAATTGTTCTCTCGTTGTTATTGATAGGTATTTACATTAAATCATGTGGTATTTTTCAATGTTCCGACTTACGCTGAAAATCGTGTTACGACGCATCTTAAGAACGGATCAACGTCGTAACTCGAGGACCCCCTGTATGTCATAAGGACATATTAGCTGTCACTTACGGGAGATGCAACTCTGTGTTGACTTTCCATTACACGAAGGAGGTCAAGTTGACCTACGAGAGATCCTTCTCTCTTGGTTATACGTGTCTAGCGATACGTTGCTGGGATAGGGAGCCGACACTGATCCTCAACTAAGTGAGTTAATTTTTATTTAACATAGTGTTTTTTCTTTGGGTTGTTTGAAAGGAGTTTGGGGATAGCTCTTTTCAAACTAAGCACAAACCCTCGTGTTAGGATCAGGTGATCGGGATCGGTGTTGTGCTCCTTAATTATGCCACTAGGCATAGGTGTATTGTCATGTAAGTGGATAAGACCCCATTGACAGATCTACAAGAACTCTTAGCCATAGGTCACATCCTCGCTGAGGCTCTTGAGACGAAGCAGACTACTAGCAATAGCTAGGAAGTCGGCCCTTTGTCTAAACACATAGGAACCAAGGTTTTATTTATTTATTACCTACAACGTATGTTGTTTACCTGTCTAATCAGTAATTAGCTGTCTCTTACCCTCCGCCAAAGGTGCCAATCAGCTAAGTATATATCTGACAGGGAAGTTGAATGTATGAAAATGATATTGTTATTGTACAATAAAGTTTTATACATACTTACCTGGCAGATATATACGATTGAATGGCCCACCCAGCCTCCCCTCAGGAGACAGGTGGAAGAGAAAATCTGGTTCTAGAAGGTAATGGTTCCTATTCCTGCCACTCAGCGGCGGGACAGTAGATCACCTGACCTACCTACCTGTAGCGTGTGCCGCGAAATTCGAATTTCTATCGGGGACGACGGAGTCTATAGCTAAGTATATATCTGCCAGGTAAGTATGTATGAAACTTTACTGTACAATAACAATATCATTTTTCTGACTTATGCTGTTAGTGTTGATGATTTACTTCTAGAAATGTGTATATTAATTATAGTGTATAAGGAGTTAATTTTGTATTGACTGGTTCGTATTATTTATGATGCGAATACTTTCGTCCGTTGATATGATAGTGGACTGCCAAATAGAAGTGATTAAAGAATTTATTTGCTAGGAAGGGCTTCTAAAGTTAATTTTCATGTATAACACTTACCTGGTAGGTATATATATAGCTATATCCTCCGTCGCACTGGCAGAATTTTCAAAACTCGGCAAGGGCCAACCGCTAGATCACTGGTAGTTCAGGTGATCGCCACCCCTCCCGTTCCCGTGGTGCTGGTGCTCGGAACCATTCCCATTTTCATCAGATTTTCTCTGCCAGCCAAACCGTCAACATCGTTGAGGGTTCCCTGCTAGAATTTCGAGCTCGTTGCTGACTTTTCGCTGTATATGGACGAATTTTTTGGTAACGTATGGAAAGTTAGATTGGCAATCGCATTTGGATTTTTCTTACAATGTCTGATTCTGGTATTATCTTGTAGAGTGTGTGTGAAAGAAGGGTGTAAGGTGAGACTACCGAAAGCTTTGGTAGACCCGCACACTGTGTGTAAGAAGTGTAGAGAGGGTGTGTGTACTTGAGACAATAGGTGTAATGAGTGTGAGAGTTTGAATGAAAAAGAGTGGAAGACTCTCACGAAATATGTGGAGAGATTGGAGAAAGATCGAGTTAGGAGATCTGTGTTTCGGAGTGAGAGGTCAGGCTCTTCTAGTAAGGCCTTGAATGATTCAGTGACTATTTCTCCACCTCCTTCCCAAGTATAAGTTGTTGCACCTTCCCCTCAGGTTTCTCCTGTGCCTGCTGCTGTTTCTGAGGATGCGAAGGACTCACATTATGTTAAAATGTTTGCTGCCCTAGCATCGATGGGCGATCAGATTCAGCGTCTTACTGCAAAGTGGGTGGTTTTTTGTTTTTTTTTGATGGTGTGGTGACAGTTTAGTGGAGGGGGCTGCTGATCGTCTCTCTCGTGCTCCTAGACCTAGACCGCTTCCAAGGTCCCAGACCCAAGGGAGAAGGTATGTCGACAGTCGAAGGGAGGCGAGAGGGGTCCCCATACGATCAGTCGTCCCTTCAGGCAGTCCTGTTGCGTCCCAGGCTGCAGCAGTGCACCGTAGAAAAGGCGTCACTGGGAAGTGTTTTTCGTCCTCCGATAGCTCTGCGTCAGGCAGGTATCGGCGCTATGCGGTGGAATCGCGTCCCCTCAAGAGGATGCACAAACTAGCCTCATCTCAGGACGAACTCGGCTACGCGCAAGAGAGATGGAGTAGCCCCGAGATTTTCTCATCTAGTGAGGATGAGGACGATATTCCTTTTAGAAGGAGGAGAACGTTTCGTTCAAGGGAGGACGCAAGACGTTCTATGGCAGGCGGTTCTCCTGAGAGAGAGACTCCTTCTGCATCCTGGGTGCACTCTCCTGTATCTTCTCCGTCTCGCAGACCTCAAGTCCATTCTCCTCGTCGTACCAGTGCTTCAAGACTTCGCTCTCCGCCTTCGCGTGCGAGCCGTCAGGAAACGGACACTAGAGACTTTCTCAGAGAGATGCAAGTGAAATTAGCTGACCTAGTTAAGTCTTGGGAAGCAACGGATCGGCCTTCCTCAAGTCGTAAGGACGCTTTTCTCCCCGTCAAGTCCTCCAAGAGGACACATGATCAGAGTTTGCCTCCTCCTCCTCGTCCTTCGGTTTCTCGGGCAGGACGCACGGTACCGGCTAAGACGGACGATCGCTCAGTTATGCAGGACGCAAGAACAAGCCAGATAGACGTACGGTGGACGCAGCTCAAGCGATGGACGCAGGACGCAGGCGGCAGGACGTTAACCTGTCTTCCTCCCGACTCTTCTGAGAAGACTTTTGTCAGGACGCGATTACACAGTTGCTTTCTAAACAAGTTTTGGATCCGTACGCTGGGGATAATCTTCGACAAGACGTTGGCTTACAGATGTTTCTACAGCGGAAGAAGACGTTGAGGACTTAGCTGCTGAAGAGGAGAGAGATGTCGAAGCACCGTCTTCTGATTATAAAAGGTTGACTGATTGTCTCCTGTCAATCTTCGAAGGGGATTTTGAACCCTCAGCTCCGTTGTCCCCCCTTTCGAGTTCTCGAGGAACAAAACCCCCAAGAAATCGTTGTTTTTGAAGATGACTCTTTCAATTACTGCCAAGAAAGCCCTTCAAAGGATTAACTCCTGGTTGAAGGAAAAGAGGGAAGCAGGGAAGACTTCTTTCTCCTTCCCTCCAGCCAAGTTGGCCTCGAGAAGTCTGGGGTCTGGTATGCGACAGGGGAAAGTCTCGGCCTGGGAGTACCTGCCTCCTCCCAGGGGGACTTTTCCAATATTGTAGACAGCTCCCGCAGGCATGCTTCTGCACGCGGCCAAGATTTGGTGGACGTCTTCAGTTGGAATCATCTTTTGAAGGCATCTTCCGGACTTTTGAAGTGTTTAACTTCCTTGACTGGTCCTTGGGGGCTCTGGCTCGCACATTAGAAGACAAGGAATCGTCTGCTTCTCAACTTCCAAGCAGTATTATGTCCTGCATGGACAAAGCCCTGAGAGATGGGGCGAACGAATTGGTGTCCCTCTTTACGGCAAGAGTATTGAAGAAGAGGTCCCTCCTGTGCTCTTATGCAGCAAAGGGCGTTTCTAACGCTCAGAAATCGGAGTTGGTTTTCTCCCCACTCTCAGATCAGCTTTTCATTCAGAATTAATTAAGGATATCTTGCTATCTTTGACTCAGAAGGCGACTCGGGACCTTTTGACTTCGTCTGTAAGAAAATATTTGCCCCCCAAAGTGGTTAAGAAGACACCTAAGGAGTCAAGACAGGCTCAACAGCCCTTTCGAGGTAAAACATTTTCTCACCCCTCCTTTAGAGGTAAAAGGGCTCCTCCCAAGAGAGGGTCGAAGCCTGCTAGCAAACAATGAAGCACAAGTCCTCCAGTCATTAGTTGGGGCTAGACTCCAGAGTTTTGGGGGAAGTTTGGCACAACAAGGGTGGGGAGCGGACCCTTGGGTCATCACGATAGCCAGGGAAGGTTACAAGATCCCCTTCCTGAAGAAGCCACCTCTTTCTACATCCCCGAGGGATCTTGGGGCTCGTTACAACAATCCAGAGAAAGAAGAGGCTCTGCAGGAGCAAGTCCTCTCCATGATCAGGAAAGGAGCAATAGAACCTGTTCTGGACCACTCATCCCCAGGATTCTACAACCGGCTTTTCTTAGTAGCGAAATCATCGGGTGGATGGAGGCCAGTACTGGATGTAAGTCATCTCAACTTGTTTGTGGAAAAGACAAAATTTACCATGGAAACGAACGAATCGGTACTGGCAGCGGTGCGTCAAGGGGACTGGATGGGTACCCTGGACCTTCAAGACGCTTATTTCCACATCCCCATTCATCCAGGATCCAGAAAGTACTTAAGGTTTGTGATCCAGAACAGGGTCTTTCAGTTCAAAGCCCTTTGCTTCGGACTTTGCACAGCTCCGCAGGTGTTCACGAGAGTGATGTCGAACGTGGCGAAGTGGCTGCATCTTCTAGGGATCAGAGTCTCTCTCTACCTAGACTACTGGCTTATAAGATCCCAATCAAAACAACAATGTCTGGAGGACTTAGAAATAGTGTTGGAATTGACACACAAATTGGGTCTGATGGTGAACTTAGAAAAGTTCGAATCTGATCCCCAAACAGGAGCTAGTCTATTTCCATCCCCCGAAAGGCAAGTTCAGTGCCTTCGGAAAGTGCAAGCCTTTCTAGAGAAAGACCAATGCTTGGCACGAGAGTGGAAAGCTTACTGGGGGGACTCTCGTCGCTGGAGCGGTTCGTTTCTCTAGGAAGGCTTCACATGAGACCCTTACAAATCTTCCTGAACGAAGTCTGGCCAAGAAAATCGCAACTGGATTCCTTCCTGTTTCGGATTCCTTACAAGATCAAGGAGGAATTGCAATGGTGGCTAACTCCAGGAAGTTAGCAGAGGGTGCGTCGCTCCAGCAGAAGAACCCAGACCTTGTATTATTTTCAGACGCATCGAACGCAGGCTGGGGAGCGACTCTAGGCCCTCAAGAAGTGTCAGGTCATTGGAGCAAGGAGGAAGCGTCTTGGCATATAAACAGGAAGGAACTGATGGCGATTTTCTTGGCTTTGAAAGCATTCAAGGCATTGATCCGCAACAAGGTTGTGCAGGTCAACACAGACAATACCACAGCTCTGGCGTACATTCGCAAGCAAGGAGGAACTCATTCCGTATCGCTGTGCAAGTTGGCGGAAGAAGTCCTTCTGTGTGCAGAGAAGGAGAACGTCACCCTGCTCACCAGGTTCATTCAAGGGGAGAAGAATGTGAGAGCGGACCTGTTGAACAGGGAAGGTCAACTTCTGTCTACAGAGTGGACCCTACATCTAGAAGTATGCCAGAGCCTGTGGAATTTATGGGGTCGTCCAGTGGTGGACCTGTTTGCGACCTCAACAACGAAGAGGTTACCGACATGCTGCTCTCCAGTCCCAGACCGTCAAGCAGTCGCAGTAGATGCCTTCCTTCTAGATTGGACGGGCCTAGATGCTTACGCCTTCCCCCCGTTCAAGATTTTAGGAAAGGTTATGAAGAAGTTCAGGAAGAGTCAAGGGACAAAACTGACTCTCATAGCCCCCTACTGGCCGGCCCAAGATTGGTTCACAGAGGTACTGGAATGGACAGTGGACATACCAAGAACACTTCCAGCAAGAGTAGATCTACTCAAACAGCCTCACTTCAACAGGTATCACAAGAACACCCTCGCTCTGGGTCTGACTGCGTTCAGACTATCAAAAGACTTGTCAGAACGAGGGGGTTTACTAAAGAAGTGGCCAAAACTGTGGCCAGAGCAAGAAGAACCTCAACAATCAAGGTGTACCAGGCGAAGTGGGAGACCTTTCGTAAGTGGTGCAAGAGTCGGAAGGTTTCTTCATCCAGTACCTCTGTGACCCAAATTGCGGACTTCCTTCTGTATTTGAAGGAGGAAGCGGGTTTATCTACTCAAACAGTCAAAGGATACAGAAGTATGTTAGCCTCAGTTTTTAGACACAGATATTACCAACAAGTTGGATCTGAGAGACCTCATAAGGTCCTTTGAAACAAGGAAGGAACGTCGTTACAGAACTCCTTCTTGGAATCTAGATATAGTGCTGAAATATCTAGGAACTAATAAGTTTGAACCGATGGGTCAAGCTTCTTTGAGAGAGGTCTCGAAAAAGACAATCTTTTTGGTGGCCTTGGCCACAGCGAAAAGAGATAGTGAGCTGCAAGCCATTAGTAAACATGTTGGCTGGAAACATGACAAGGCAGTATGCTCTTTTCAGGAAGACTTCTTGGCCAAGAACAAAAATCCATCTCATCCTTGGCCAAGGTCTTTTGAGATTATGGGTCTGTCCGACCTTGTGGGACAAGAACAAGAAAGAGTTCTTTGTCCAGTAAGGGCTTTGCACCATTATCTAGAGAGAACTAGGAGTATTAGAGGGACTTCAGAATCACTTTGGTGCTCTGTGAAGGACCCCAGCAGAGCCATGACTAAAAATGCTATCGCCTTCTTCCTAAGGGAGCTAATTAAGGAATCATATGCTATGCCAAGAAGAAAACTTCGGCCTGCTTAAGGTTAAGGCGCACGAAGTGAGAGCGGTAGCTACGTCCTTGGCATTCAAGAGAAATATGGCCCTCAAGGATATTATTGAGACGACTTTTTGGAGGACTAACTCAGTTTTTGCCTCTCATTATCTTAGAAACGTCAAAACAACTTTTGACAACTGTCAAACGTTGGGCCCTTACGTATCCTCAGGTGCAGAATTGGGCAAAGGAGTTTCCACCCCATAACTTACTAACATGCTAGGATATTTTTAATTAGTTTGTAGCATTTTTTATGTTGTCTGAGAGGGTGTTTATTCCTTCTTCAGTCTATGAATGTAGTTTGTTAGGGATATGTGTGTGTGTGGTTCAGGTTGTCTAACATTTCCTAGCATGAATGCCCGTGGTAAGAGAAGGCTATGGTTTCCTGTCAACAAATTATTGGTCCTCGTCCAGTTGTCAGACACCCTTTTGATAGCTTCTTCAACATTCAGGTCACATCCTAGTTGAGAGCTACTAAGGTTTAGCAGGCTAAGAGGCAGGACCTATGAACTCAGCTACCTTAGCAGGTAAGGAACCAAAGAGTATTTTAAAATTTATTTTAAGTTAAACTCTGACTATGTTGCTGTCTTTGACCCACCCCAAATGTGTCAATCAGCTATATATATACCTGCCAGGTAAGTAACATACATGAAAAATGACGTTATTATGATATAACAAAGTTTCATGTATACTTACCTGGCAGGTATATTATTAATTAAATTCCCACCCGCCTCCCCTCAGAGACAGGGTTCAGAGAAAATCTGATGAAAATGGGAATGGTTCCGAGCGCCAGCGCACGGAATGGGTGGCAATCACCTGAACTACCAGTGATCTAGCGGTTGCCGCGAGTTTTGAAAATTCTGCCAGTGCGACAGAGGATATAGCTATATATATACCTGCCAGGTAAGTATACATGAAACTTTGTTATATCATAATAACATCATTTTAATGTATGTAATTATGTAGTTGAAGGACTAGATAAAAGTGAGTAATGAACTATGCTTTAAATGTGTATTATTGTAAATCGTTAATAGGTGAACATTTAATTTTGAATGGATACAATAATGAACACTACTTTATAAGCTGATTTTTTTCCAACTAAAGAATTTATTGGAATGAAGGTTTTTTTTTTTAATTTTTTTTGGCAGGCTACTACAGAACTGCTAAAGATGCTCGTGCCACCAACTGTTGTAAACAAAACTACTATGTGTAAACCTTCCACTTGTACAAAGGGGGTATACTGCAAACCACATCCATGGCATAGACATACTCAGACAGGTTGGTACTATATTTTTTCAGAAAGGAAATAGCTTGTTGTGCTTCCAAAGTGTGTTCCTCTTAAGGGGTAGTATCGTCTGTGCACCTCATACAGCGCACTGTAGGCATTATTTAAGGTTCTTTGCATTATCCCTTTGGCCCACAGCTGCAACCCATTTCATTCCTTATACTACTGTACCTCTGTCATGTACTTTTTCTTCCATCTTACTTTCCACCCTCTCCTAACAATAGATTCACAGTGCAGCTGTAAGGTATTCCTCCTGTTACACCTTTCAAACCTTTTTACTGTCAGTTTCCACTACAGCACTGAGTGACCTCACAAGCCCCAATGCTTTTCCTCTAGCCTAAAATTCTATAGTCAATTTTATTCTCTAAAGCCTATCAATGTTTTTAGTAGCACTATTGAAGAACTTTGAGATGAAATTTTCTTCCATATTTAGTGGTTTTCTTCCCTTTGTGTTAGCCTTTATAGGCTGGCCTGTACATATATTAATAATACCCTATGACTGGGTACATGTAAAGCTTGCCATTTATTTAAAATAAAAATGTCAATGGAAGGAGGAAGATATACAAATGCTCATGGTATAAAAAAAAATTAAAAAATTTCCTGTATCTGCCACAGGAAGTTGAATCCTGTACCTGCCACAGAAAGTTAGAAGTGGAAAGTGAATACTATATCCAACCCTCTGAACGACCTGTTTTCTGAGAGACTTAAAAATTCCAGCTAATTTTAGCAAGTTATACATACTAGTGCTTTTTTTTCCAAATATTTTTTGGTTCTTTATTTGGATTTTGCAAAAAGTTCACATAATGTAAAAGATAAACTGAAACCAAAATCACCAAAAACTCCCTGAGCATATAGTATATGGACAAACAATATGAGTGTACTGGTATGGGGAGATGTAGTACATTTTCCAAAAAATTTTCATTTCATAGACTATTTTCCCTTTTATCACTGAACTGAGGAGTGAATGTTGCAAAAGAGTTGCCGTATAGTCATTTATTGCCCATTCGAGTTTTTAAAATGTTTTCTTGTAAAGTTTTTTTCAAAAATCATGGTATAAAATAAGGACTGTCTATGATATGCACTGGAAGCCTTTATTAGATACGTCCTCAGGGGGTTAATCAATAGGATGTTGCACTTCTCAGAGTATATCTGTAGTGAATGCTGACCCTGATGTGTAGGGAAATTTAACCTTAGATATATTTTATTGTTCCTTTAGTTTGAGACTTTACATCTCATTATGTTTGAAGCAGTAATGATTATTTTATTTTTATTTTTGTTCTTGTAGCAAAATTTTTTTCGTTTTATGGGTTATGCGTTGTATTCAGTTTCAGACTTGAATTAAATGTTTAGCATGAATAAAAGATATTAATAAGATATTAATGTTTGAGGCATATCAGTAGGCAAACATAAATGAAAGAAGTATTAACAGGGTAAACTTGTATTTTGTTCATGAAACTTACCTGTCAGATATATATATAGCTGTATTTTTCCGAATCCGACAGAAATTTAAACACTTACGACACACGCAGTGGGAGTCAGGTGGTTAGTACCCATTCCCGCCGCTGGGAGGCGGGTATCAGGAATCATTCCCATTTTCTATTCATAATTTTTCTGTCGCCGGTGCTGAAAACACCTGTTTTCAGTACCTCCGTCTTAGGATTTTGGAAACTTCATTGCCGCTAAGTATCCTAATTGTCTTTTGATTTATTCACTTGGATTTGTGGCTAGGCATACGCTATCTTAAATTGATTTGAATTTGATTCATTTTTGCATAAAATATCTGAATCTAGTTAGGCTAGTTTCAGACGGGGTTGTCTGCAAAGATAGGGTGTGGCTACCGTAAGCTTCGGTAGATTCGCACTTGGTATGTACGAGGGGTCATGGGGTCTTGCTTCTTTGTTGAGATTTGTCATGTAAGGAGTGTGAGACTGTCTATTCCGTAAGAAGACGTATGATTCGTATGTACGCAATTAATCAGTAAACATGTCTAATTTCGTGGAAAGAACGTATGATTCGTATGTACGCAATTAATCAGTAAACAAAAGTCAGGGTAGTGAACCTGCTAACCTTCCTGTAGAACTTTATTTTGCATAACCCTGTAGTATGGCCTACGGGCTATGTATATGTCTACGAGAGGTGCTCGCTCTCCTTCATTGCTGTGAAGTGCTACTTCTGTAATTGTTACTCCTAACCCTGCAGTGTTGCCTTCGGGCCCTAAGCAGTGTCTGTAGAGAAATTGCCCTTTCTCTGATACTCCTTCGATTCGTAACTTAGAATCGAAAGTGCTTGCTTTAGAGAGTAAAAGTGAAGTGCAGAAGTGCAGTGATACCCCTTGTGTAGTGGATGGTGCGTCAGATCGGCCTCGTTCGCCTCTAGGCCGGGACCTCTGCTTGACTCCCAGAACCAGTGAGGAGAGCATGTCCGAAAGCCGAAGGAGGGTTACGAGGAACCCCACCGTCTGGCGTGCCTTCGGCAGTTTTCTGATGAAAAATCCCCACAGACTGCCTAAGTGCGTGCACGTGCACGAATCCTGAAGGATTGCTTCTCGTCCTCCGAAGCGTCCTCGCGCGCAGGGGTTGGAGCTTTCGGATGGACTCGCGCCCTCTAAATAGAAGCTTTATAGAAGAGGATTCACGTCCTCTCTCTCTCTCTCTCTCTCGTTATGCGTTTCAGTGAGAAGTAAGAAGGCGAACGTCGCCTGAACTCGTGTCCGTCTTTCCACCGAGAAAATACGTAAAAGAAGTCATAGTAGCAGTAAGCTTTTGAGAGCGGGACAAAAGCCCAAGCCAGGGGGGTGCGCGGTGCACAAGCCAAGCGCGCGCCAGTGGACGCCGAGCGTGCGTAAGCCAGTGGACTGCCGAGCGTGCGCGCCAGTGGTACGCCGAGCGCGCTCCAATGGACGCCGAGCGCGCTCCAGTGGACGCCGAGCGCGCTCCAGTGGACGCCGAGCGTGCACCAGCGCACGCCAGGTGTGTCGCCTGGCTGAACGTTTCTGTTGAACTCTCAAGCTCTTGTTTCAGATTTGGGCTTAAAGAATTTTTACCTCTACCTTCGATGATACCTTTCTTTACCTCACCTGCAAAGAATGTGAAGTAGGCAGTGCTTCGGAGTAAGCTTAAAGTGAACAGACAACTTCTTCGAAACCCAGCAAGACATCGGTTTTCGTGAATTCAAGAGGTCTCTGTCAATTAATATTGCTTTTTCGCATAGGTGGATGGAGTTAAGGAAAGCTCAAGGGAAGTTTCTCGTTTGCTCTACCGCAAGCTTTGCCATTCTGCCAATAAATTTAAGTTGCCACTACCGCAGTCAAAGACTTTGCGATAAGGCAGTTACGGGTTATAAAGGCTCGATGTCCTGCACGTCAGACTCTCGGCAACGTTCAGTAGGATTCTTGCAAAGGCACTCATCAAAAGTACGCTCTTCAGGAAAGCGCAAGACAGGACTGCCTTTGCCATACTGCCAATAAATTTTAACGCTTTAGCAGGCATTAGTTGTGATACGGGAGAGGAAGCTGGTTGGAGAGTTTCTTCCTCTTCCCAGGATAATTTTGCCAGCTTTTTAAGCCCATCTGAAAGGGCTTTTCAGATGATAGATTTTGTTAGTTCCTAGTCGGGACTACGCTGCCGAATTGAACATCGTCGTAATACCTGACGTAAGCCCAGTCTCTTAACTGTAAATGGATTCGTTGCCCCTTCCTCGTTTGAGACGGGAATCGGAAAATAAAATGGCTCGACTTCCTGGATTACGTTTTGTCAATTCAGTGACTTTCCCCCATTGACAATATACTATCGTTTTGTCAAGTAAGTGGGTATCCCCTCATTGACAAAATATCTCTTTGTCCCGTAAATGGGTTAGTTCTCATTGACAAACATCTCATTAACTTGATATTGCGTAAGCGAATAAGCTCTTATTGACAAGATTCGGAAGAGCTCTCATTCGTCATTCGCAGACTAGTACAAGAAATAGACTTGTAGACTACGTCAATGAACGCTTATGTCCAATAACATAAGAAGCTTGAGCTGACTGCTTCGATTCTCCTAAGTTTTGTTCATGAAACTTGCCTGTCATATATGTATGTAGCTGTATTTCCGAATTCAGCTATATATATATCTGCCAGGTAAGTATGAACAAACTTTATTGTGATATAATTTCATATTTTTGCCTTGCGTTATTTTATTTCTGGTTGGTTCAAGTCTTATACGCTTGCTGTAGTTACCTCTTCGGATGGCAACCGAGAGGTCTATGGTCATTTTAAGGACATTTAATCGTTACTCCCTGCAGCCTTCCAGGAGTTTTCCGATTTATCTTTTACCGTTGTATGGTAGTGTTCTGACGACACAAACGCATCTATATATTTAGCGTTTTCTGTTTCGCTTAAATATACCAGCTTGAGAGTCTCTTTATGCTAAAAATAACGAACCTTTTTCTTCATAGAATAAGGGTACGTGGCAACCCAGGCATAAAGTAAGAGACGACGATGACGGACGATCGTAAGCTGCTGCTGTCACTGTCCCTCTGACTCCTCTCCTCCAGTCCAAACGAGCCAGTACCAACTCGTTCGCTGTCATGTGCTGTAGGTTAAGTCTCTCTCTCTGCGGGATTGACTGACTAACCGTATCTCTGTGCTGGCAGTTACGTCTCTCTCTCTCCTGCGGGATTGACTGACGAACTGTATCTCTGCCCTACAATCACGGACTTTAGCCTAAGATTGAGGGGATTTCTTACATGAATGAATAAACATTGCATTCGTTTGGCCTTAATATGTTCTACAGAGATATCTTACTCCTTTCGGTGCTCGTTACCGCACGGTATAGGACTACGAGTCTACCACAACATTGCACTATTATATGCTCTCTTGCTTAGGCAAAGCGCAGCCTTATTAGGGAAGTAAACATACTGTGTGAGGGAATGGATGAGAGCTTGCTGGGGACCATTTCCTTCCTAAAGAAGTTTGTTTCCCTGAATAGACTGCAATTCAGACCTCTACAGTTTTTTCCTACCGGGAAACTGAAATTTTATTAAAGATCTAGGAATGATTCTGAACATCTCTCGGTGCGTTAAGTATCTCTTGAGGTGATAGAAAGAAGTTGCCGGACATCTGGAGAGGGTTTCAGATGTCCTGGATCATAATCTGAAAGAAGTGGAAGCAATTCAGTCGTCCCTCCAGTCCTCGAAACGAGTTTTTGGAACCATGGTCCATATCAACTCTGATCTTCCACAGCTCTCTCATATCTTAGGAAGTATCTTCTCTCTGTCCCGTTCGGGTTTACGAGAAAGAGCCTCTTTATAAAAAAACACAACGGTAGAATGGAACGATCCTCTAGAGGTTCGTTACAGGATTGCAAAAGTCCGTTCGAATCGTCTCGATCGAAGGCAGCAACTACTGACTTCCGAGTGGAATCTTTCTTTAGAAGTATGTTGAGAGTTGTGGAGACTTTAGGGACGTCCTTTCATTCATCTCTTCGCTAGGTTGAGGACGAAGAGGCTTCTTCTTCTCTGCTCCCTTTTTCTCGATCCGGGAGCGGTTGGTAACATTAAACGCCATCCTATGATAGAACGGGGATGGATGTTTAGTCTCTTTTCCCCTTTTTCAATCACTTAGGAAATGTAACTAAGATGATTTATATCATCACAGGGAGCGACAATGACGCTAATCGCCCCATGTTGGCCTTCAAGACCCTAGATTCACAGAGGTCACGTCCTTCCAAGGACCTTTTCCGAGAGTAGTCGGTCTCCTTTAACACGAAAGGTACCTATAACCTCTCCGCTCTGAGTCTGACTACGTTCAGACTATCGAGATGTTGACAGCATAAGATTGCAGTCTTCCCTTTCGTTTGAAGAATGGGATAAGCTGGCAGTCACAACTATTAAAGAATACGCAAATATGTTGTTGACGGCCTTTGGGCTCAGAGATTTGCTTCTGTCAAACAACAAACCCTTGCCCTTCACGATCTTTGAGTTCTGTGAAATCTCGAAACTCGCTCACCATTCTACCTTTTTGTCTCACCTGTTTTCTCGGAGTCAGACACTCGTGCGAGATCAGGAGACATATAGTAGCCCTGAGTTTCTTGTTGACGAAGTCGGTTGCGTTTATACACCCCCGATGATCGTTTAACATGAGACCACAGGTTTGGACTGTCAGGCATTCGTCCTTCGGACTGAATCGCCTTTTTTGCTCCTCGCTCCTTTCTCCTGCACCAGAAGCTCGAGTCAGGAGTGGCTCAGGAGTTGATTCGCTAACGACGTTGGGTTGCGTTGATACACCCCCCAAGGTTTGCTTAGCTTGAATCGCCCAGGCAGTCCAAACACTCATCCTTCAGCGAAGAATAGTGCCTTATGGTCTTCAGGGTACAGCCTTGCTGTCCTTGATTCGTCTGACTGGTCAACTGGTCGGTCACCTGACGTTTAGTACAGACGGACTGACTGTGCATGTCCAGATCGAAGCTTTCAATATGGAACTTAGACATAGTCTGAAGTTCTTGATGTCAAAGCATTCGAACATCTCCTACCTGTTAAACTTCTGCATGTGATCAGGAAGGAGGCATTTTTCTAACCACCCTAGATACGACAAAGAGGGTTAGTGAGATTTTAAGCCATCGTCACAAGTTTTGGCTTTAGAGAACACAGCGGTGTGCTCTCTAAGCTTTTCGTATGGCCTAAGAATGGAAACCCGTTTTGTCCTTGGTCAGGTCTCTCAAGTTTTATCTACATAAAACTCAAGAAAGTCGAAGTCGTAAGGACAATCTGCAGTGTTTCCGAAAAGACCAAGATTTGCCCATATCGAAGAACACCCTGGCTTTATTGTTAAGGAGGTCTTTCAAAAAAAGCTCCTTTCTTTGTGTTTGCACAAAAGGATTTGAAATCTTTTGATTTGAATGCTCACGAGGTGAGGCGCGCGGCCTCGGAAGCATTTCAACAGAGCATGGCACTCAGCAACATCCTGAGTACCATGTTTTAGCGAAGCACTCTGTGTTCAATTCACACTCCCTGCGAGATGTGGAAGATGGCATATGAGATCTGCTGCTCGCTAGGGCCATACGTGTCTGCAGACACAATCTTGGGGGCAAGAAGTACCACTTCATCCTATCCTGTAGAAAATGGTTAGGAAGAGCTCTTAATTTAGTAGTTGAGTCGCCGACAACGGTGACTTCTTAACTCTTAAGCCTTAGTTAACACACCTTAACTTTGGCTAGGTGGGTCAGGTGGTGATATATATATATATATTTATTTTACTTCTTAGCCTCATGGTATGGTCAATATGGTCTAGTCACGTCGTGGTCTCGCCCCTGTTGACAGATCATCTGGAGTGCACCAAGCTATATAGTCTCTACCTCGCTGGCAACTCTAGTAGCACAAGCAGACTTACGCGGCAGTAACCACGAAGTCAGCTATGCTAACAGTAAGGAATCAAGATATCAATTATCTGCATATATATGTTTCCTAAAATCTTCTATTCTGTCTACTCCCACCACCAAAGGTGGGATTCAGCTATATATATATCTGACAGGTAAGTTTCATGAACAAAATGATATTGTAATGATACAATTAAGTTTGTTCATACTTACCTTGCAGATTATAATAGAATCAGTACCCACCCACCTCCCTCAGGAGACAGTGGAAATAAAAATTATGAATAGAAAATGGGAATGATTCCTGATACCCGCCTCCCAGCGGCGGACTGGTACTAACCAACCACCTGACTCCCACGCTGTGTCGTAAGTGTTTAAATTTCTGTCGGATTCGGAAAAATACAGCTATATATATATCTGCCAGGTAAGTATGAACAAACTTAATTGTATCATTACAATATCATTTTCTTAGTTTACCTCAGTACTTCTTTCGATGTTCCTTTTAGTATCATTATATATTCACATGTAAAATTGAAGTTCATTGATAGTTTGCAATATGACATAGTTAAAGTAAACCTTATTGATTTTCTTAATCAGTCTTGTTCTTTTTAATTTTATTCACTCTGGAATCCATAGTAATCATCAGTTATGGATCTTCCTGTCAATTTAAACTTAAATTAGTTCAAAATCTTGTGCACTTTCTGTAATGTTTTATATTTCAGACTTGGCTGGCATTGATAGCAACATGTCCGACAAAGAGTACCCACCTATCCTGCCGGTACCAATTCCCTGTTATGTACCTGCACCTATGTGCATGTATAACGTTCCATGTCCGGTTCCTATCTTTGTTCCAATACCTCTTCCTGTTCCTGTGTTTTTACCCACATCAGCAAAAACATCAAAGGACGTTGTAGCACTTATGAAGGTAGGTTCACAAGTGCATACAGATTATTTGAAGATGACCTTGCTTTGTATTTTCCGACATGAAAATTATTGAAAAATAATATACTCCCTAGGTGGTAACTGTGGTTTTGCCACAGATATGTTCTTATGATTTTGAAAGTGAAATTGTTCATCCAAAATGTGTACAGGATTCTTGATGCAAAGGTATTCTGGTGCCCCCCAAAATATTAATGTACTTACAGTATATGTATTGGTATTTTTGTGAGTGATTTTTTATTATAGTTATTAGTGAGTAATGACATTGATCCTGATAGATTTTTTTTTTTATTCAAGAAAATTCAAGATGAGATACCAACTGACCCAATCCAAGCAGAAATGTTACTTCTAGCCCGCCAAACAATTGAACAAGAACAAGAGGAGGCCCGGTCCGAAGATGCTGCAGAACAGGCAGAAGAGCCTGCAAGTCCTGTTGATAACTTCACGACATGTAAGTTTGTTTGAAAGTAATTGACACTAACTGAAAATCTGTGATAAAAATGCTGATCCCCGGTTCTTGGCTCCAATAACCTGGCATCGGTGCCGCTGTTTAGTGGGGATTGACACATATTGTTGTCGAAAATCCAGTTCTTATCGATACTATACACCCCATGAAAAATCATATCGCCAATTGCTGTGCCCACTAATAATTGGGGGTGGCTGCCGTAATTTGAGAACATAATAAAGTAGAGAAGAAAAAAGTTCCCAAGGGGGTTGCTGATGCCATAAGCTTCCATTGCAATGTACTATGTGAGAATTGGTGCTTGATGATTTAAGGGAGTTTCGTCAAGTTTTTATCCTTTATTAAACAACTAATACTCAAAGTACCTGCTCTTGTAAACCACAAAATTTGACATTTTAAGTTGATAAATTTAAAGTTGGTAAATTTTATAGTTGATAAAAAGAATGTAATTCTTCATAAATAAAATTCATAAATAAAAAAAGTTGGTCAAAAACATGTCCTTGCTGGGACCAGAAATATATAGCTATACTGCATGCTGTAAAAGTTTCTCCGATATTCCTTTGCATGTCATATCTGTATACTAGAGTAAAGCATGTTGATTTGTGTGACATCAAGAAATGTAAAACATTATTTGTAAATTATTTCCCATGGTATTGTGGTGCAAGCATGACAAGTACGGAGAGAAAAGGAAAATTTAAGAGTTATTCTGATCTTACATTTTTGATGCTCTCTCAAAGGAAAACGGCGATATTTTAGTGGGTAACTCAGATACACCAATCATTTTGAACTAAAAGGGATTAGTGGATTCCTTAAGAGACATTGACCCTTTTAATGAAATTTAATACGTACTGACCTCTCAGTATGTTGCCAAGTGTAGTGTACAGTGGTCCCCCCGTATTCCGCGGGGAATGATGGGTACCAGACCCCCCAGTGCAATAGTTGTTAGAAACCCAACGCGAAATGTTTGGAAACCCCTATAAAAAATGCTAAAAACAGCCTATTTTGTTAGTTAAAAACTCAAGAAAAACCCACTAAAAATTTTCCTACATGGTTTTTTTAATAGTTTTATCACAAAAAGTGCATTTTATGATGAAATTTATTAAAAAAACCAGGAATTTGTGGATATTTATCATAGAAAAATACCGCGAATGCACGAATTTTCCGTGAATAATGCAGGGAAACGTTCCCGAGAGAAATCCGCGAATGTGTGAGTCCGCGAATCTGGAGAACGCGAATACGGGGGGTCCACTGTATACACTAGTAAGTAGTAAGTATATCTTAGTTTTACCAGACCACTGAGCTGATTAACAGCTCTCCTAGGGCTGGCCCGAAGGATTAGATATTTTTACATGTCTAGGAACCAATTGGTTACCTAGCAACGGGACCTACAGCTTATTGTGGGATCCGAACCACATTATATCGAGAAATAAATTTCTATCACCAGAAATAAATTCCTCTGGTTCCGCGTTGGCCGAGCCGAGAATTGAACTTCGGACCCCAGGATTAGTAGCCGAGCGCGAAATCTGCTCGGCTAACGTGGAACTATATACGTATATACACTAGAAGTTGTTTATATAAGCATGCTTATATAAATATGAGTGTGTACGGTATATGTATGTATTGTATGTATAAATTTTTTATTGTTTGCACGCTCGAAATGCAGTTATAATTTTTTATGGCGGGTATCAGTTTTTACCATAGTTTTAAAGTCGCCTTTATTTTGTTGTTATAAAATCATCAACATAAATATTCATGTCAAACCAATTTCATTATAGCGCTGAATAATCCCTAAGGATTCCAGTGCTTGGCTTCAAGCCTAAATTTCATATTTCATTCCATTCCATAAATGGGATTAGAAAATTATTTTTAAATTTTGTGACGACACACACAGGTCGATAAAAGTAATGAATGAAATTGTCAATAATCCGCTTTAAAAAGATTTTTAACACCTTAATATGTATTTATGTAGACATAAAACAATCCAAAACTGTCTATAACTCAATTTTGATCATTTCTTGAAATTAAGATTGGTGTACCCCTTAAAGGTAAAGCATGAATAAACTTAGGTTTCTTTGTATTTTTGTTCCTTTTTACTTTTGTTTGTTTCATAATAAGTGATGAATTTTCCATATGTGTGCTACTCTATGGTAAGGATATTGTTTTATCTTGGTGGTTTATTCACAGACTCTGGTGATGATGAGGCAGGTAATGATGAAGCTGTTAATGATGAGTTGAACTCTGCTGATGAAGCTTGTCTCAACACAATGGAAGAAGACTTACCAAGATACCCCCTTCGAGGTAGGCTTGTAATACTTCTGTTATATGAATAGACTATACGGTAATTTACTTTTTCATACATTCAACTTACCTGTCAGATATATACATAGCTATATATTTCGCGGCACTCGCTACAGGTAGGTCAGGTGATCTACCGCCCTGCTCTGGGTAGCAGGACTAGGAACTATTCCCGTTTTCTAATCAGATTCTCTCTGTCGCCGGTAGTATCAACATTGTTGTTACTTCCTCCTGACTGGAATTCTTTTTTCACAACGCTTTTGATCATCTTTCGACTGATTTTTGGTGACGTACTTGGATCGTTGTTTGGCATTCGCTATCGTGGACTGGTTTTTGGACTTCGCTTTGGATTTTCGTGAATATGTCTGATTCTAGTGTTAGCTTCAGTGTGTGTGAATGAAGGCTGTAAGGTGAGGATTCCGAAAGCTTCTGTAGATCCTCACACTACATGCAGTGGTTGTAGAAAGGTTGAATGCTCAATTGAGAATACGTGTAACGAGTGTGAGAGATTGAGTGCGCAAGAATGGAAGAATCTGACTTCTTACTTGAAGAAGTTGAGAAGATAGAGAGAGGAAGGCGGCTTACAAAAGCCGGCGAAATGTCTAGTAGTTCGTGAGCTTCTTTCTTCTTCTTCTTAATTATGCCCATTCTATTTTCAGCCCGTCACAAGTTAGCCCCTTCTTTACCGGGTGGGTGAGCAGAATGTAAACATTGTGTTCGCTGCCGAACTGAATCTCTCGGTAGTGACTCGAGTTTGGAGGGGTGCCCATCGTAAAAATATTTGCCAAAAATACACTAATCAAGACAGGCTAATGAAATTATCAGGTATTATTAGCACTATAATAACGCATATTCTCTGTTAGTTTTATCATCCTACAGGGAAAATAAAATGATTTTATGAAAAAAAAATGTGAAACTCAGTGTCCCTTGTACAAGGACACTGGTGGTCGATGAGAAAACTACGGTCTTGAATAGAAATTCGGTTCTTACAGAATGTTGGTATATTGCACCTGGAACATTCACATAAAGTATTATCAAAATAGAACAGTTAAATAAGCACGTGATAACAAAAAAAAAAAAGACAAAAACTAAAGCGAAAGCCCCGCCAATAATATGGAAATCGCAAATTTTATAGTATATCTTTAAAAAATTGGGCGATGTCATTTTCTACGTTTTCTAGATTAGTTTCATCACAGAAACAACTTTTTAGGGGCATTAGGGGTATCTAAACTAATTTTCAAGTTTCTTGTCCTCAGAAAAAAGTTGCTTTTTTGCTTTTTCTCTGGTTTGGTTTTTTATGTATAAAGTTCTATAATGGCTTTATTTCTACCTTCATTTATCTGGTGTTCATATCTTTATTTGTAAAATGTAATAAAGTGAATAAATAAATAAATAAATATAGTAAATGATGATACAACTGGTTTTTTACTTGGGTAGAAGTTATTACATGTTTACGCTTGTCTGGTTTTGTGATTTTTTGTTGAGACCGCAGTTCATCTGTCACCTACACACAATATAAGCAGTAATAATACTATTTTTTGGGGTTCATCATACGTCTGCATCGTGTCATACTGTTTATTTTGCTCCAAACTCTTCAAACCGAAATTACAGAATTGAGTGGAAGTCCCTATCTGAAAAGAGGAGTTTTGGTGGTACTATGCGTACCACCTTTATGCACCCGGTGCGGTATAGTAGATTCAATGGTGGTACCCACTACCTCCAAACAAACTTTCGGTAATGAAGAGGTTAATCCTCTGATTCCGCCTCAGAAATAGCGGAACTCAGAGCTTCCCTTCAAAAATTCAAGAGAAAATGGAAGCATTGGGAGGTAAGAGAATGAAATGTGGTTTCTCGAGTGATGTTAGTGTCCCCAGTGTAGTGGAGGGGGCGTCTGGTCGTCTCTGCGACGCTCCAGGCCTAGACCTTCCAAGTCTCCCTGGCCAGAGGGAGAAGGGAAAGTCGAAAGCCTTACGGGGGTTGTGGGGAATCCCCAACGATCAGGTCCCTTCGGCAGAATCGTATTACATCTCAGACTGCCAGGGACAGCTATAGAAAAAGCGTCCTTCGGGAGTGCTTTTCATCTTCTAGTTCGCCTTCTCTGAGAGATGGATGAAGGAATCGAAGCTTTCACGTCCGCTAAAAAGGAACTGGAAAGAACCTGAGCTTAATTCTAGCCCCGAGCGCTTCTCTGAAGAGGAGGCGCCTTCGGTAATCAAGAAAGCTTGAAAGGATTTAGATCCTTGGAAGGGAAAGACTCTCGAGCGCCTTCCAGATCTCCTTCTCCTGATTCGAATGAGCCTTCGACCAGGAGAATTTTGATGAATGTACAGGAGCAAATAGCGTCTTTGGTAGGAGTACTTTCTAAAGAGCCTACTCGTAAAAAGGATGACAGGCTTCCGATCAAGAGATCCAAATACCGATCTGTCGGGCGCGACGAACCCTCCAGGGGAGTTGTCGCACAAGCGGCCATCTCTGGGGGGAGCGGTGCGTTAGGCAGGCGAGACGTGGGAAAGGAAGTAACTCCTGCCAAGCGTCAGGCGCCAACTAGGAGCCAGGCGCCAAGTAGGCGCAAAGAGCCTGACTTTACTGTAGATCGTTCTAGGCCCAGATATTCATCCAAGCAACAAGAGCCAACTGGAGAAGAGAGAACTCCTGATAGAAGTATAGCGCCCGCTAAGCGCAATATACTTGCTATTCGAAAGGCGCATTCCATGAGCGATACTCCTACCAAGCCACAGGAGTATTCGGAACTAGATGCGCCTTCCGTAGGTCAGGAGTATTCGGGAAGAGATACTCCTGCCAAGCGCCTTGATTACTCTGGCCTCGATACTCCTCCCAGGCGCCAGGAGTATTCTGGACTTATTACTCCTACCAGGCGCCAGGAGTATTCGAAGCGCGATGCGCCTACCAAGCGCCAGGAGTATTCTGAGCTTAATACTCCTAACAGGCGCCTGGAGTATTTGGAGCGAGATGCGCCTTCCAGACGGCAGGAGTATTCGAAGAGTGTAACGACTGTCAGGCGCCAGGAGTATTCCAAACAGGATACTCTACCAGGCTCAGGAGTATTCTCGAGAGAGTACTCCTGCTAAACGCCAGGCGCATTCTCCTCGTGAAGAGCTTGACATCCGACAGGAGTCTAACAGGCGTAGAGCAGTGATACGTGACTCGCCTAATGATAAACGTAAGGAGAGAGTTACTCCTAGCCCATCTCCTTATAGAAGTGCTTCTTCTTCGGGAAAAAGGAAGAAATCAAGAGAGGAGACAGAGGAGGGAAGGGAGCCTTCTCCTTCCGATCCTATTAATTTTAGATGACGTCTCGGAGACGAAGTTACTAACAGAGAAGGGCTTTCGAATTACAAAGTTTCTTTCTGCTCTTCTTAGAAGAATATGGAGATGCATTGACTCCAGCCGTTCCTCCTTCTCCTCGCTCTTATTTTTCAAGTACGAAGGCACACAAGTCTTCGTCTTCCCTGAAAAAATGAAAGCGGGGCCCATATCCATGAAAAGGGCCTTACAATCTCTGGACTCCTGGATCAAGACTAAGAAGGAGTTAGGAAGGACGATCTTTTGCATGCCTCCCGCTAAACTAAGGGCAGGAGAGGCATATGGTACGAAACGGGAGAAAACATGGGATTGTCTCTGCCCGTTTCAGCTGAATCGGACTTCTCCAGTCTCGTAGACTCGTCGAGGAGACATGCCTTAAATTCAGCGAAAGCAACATGGGGTCTTTCGGAAATGGACCATCTCCTCAAGGGGACTTTTTTCATACCTTAGAAGTATTTAACTTCCTAGATTGGTCCCTTGGGGTCATTGCTAAGAAGTCCCATGAAAAAGAACAACTAAGCCTGAAACCTTGCATAGCATCCTTACATGCATCGATAAGGCGGTTCAAGATGGATCGGCGGAAGTGTGCTCCCTCTTCGGTGCGGGAATACTAAAGAAGAGAGCGGTTCATAGTGCCTTTCTCACTAAGGCCGTCTCGCCTTCGCAGAGATCCGCTTTGCTGTATGCGCCTCTCTCTGAGCATTTATTTCTTCGCAGTTGGTGAGAGACTTGCCATTCGCTAACTGAGAAAGCCACTCAGGATCTTTGAAGGCAATCCTCAAGGAAGAATAGACCTGTGGCTAGTGAGGAAAAGAAAGCTCTAAGCCAGCTCAACAACAGCAGCCCTTTCGAGGAGGCTCTCAGGCTAGATCCATCGTCAGAAGGAAATCAACTGAAAAAAGGGGAAGATCTGCCTTCCGTCCCTTTAAGAAGGGAAAATGAGAAATCTTTCCTCCAGACACCTGTAGGAGCCAGGTTACAATTCTTTGCGGGAGCATGGGAAGACATAGGATCCGATCCTTGGTCGATGTCAGTAATCAAGAAGGGTTATTATATCCCATTCAAAGACAGACCCCCCTTGACAACGTCACCGAGGGAACTGGTCAGCCAGATACAAGGACCCTGTTCTGATGGATACTCTTCGTCAAATGGTGGAGCAGATGTGGGACAAAAGAGCAATAGAGCTGGTACTGGATCAAAGCTCCCCGGGGTTTTACAATCGCTTGTTTCTCGTAGCGAAAGCCTCGGGGGGATGGAGACCGGTACTGGATGTAAGTTCGCTGAACAAATTCGTACAACAACAAAGAAGTTCAGCATGGAACGTCTGCCTCAGTACTTGCAGTCTCCGTCAAGGAGATTGGATGGCGTCTCTAGATCTTCAAGACGCATATTTCCACGTCCCGATTCACCATTCGTCGAGGAAGTACCTTCGTTTCATTGTTCGAGGGAAGGATCTATCAGTTCATTGGGCCCTGTGTTTTCGGCCTGTCTACGGCTCCCAAGTCTTCACAGACTTGATGAAAATGTGTCAAAACACCTTCACATGAAAGGGATAAACGTCTCCCTATACCTGGACGACTGGCTCATCAGGGCCAGGTCTCAAAAAAGCAGTGTCTGGAGGACCTGTCAACAATCCTGGAATTGACAAAGACATTAGGATTAATCGTGAACCTCGAGAAATCCCAGATGGTCCCCAGCCAGAACGTAGTCTATCTGGGGATTCAGATGGATTCTCGGGGTTTTCGAGTATTTCCTTCTCAAGAGAGAGTAAGGAAAGGCTGTGCCACAGTATTGAACTTCTTACAGAAAGAGCGTACTTCAGCGATGGGATGGTGAGCCTTCTGGGGACCCTTTCCTCGCTCGAACAGTTCTTTCCTCTAGGAAGACTACATCTCCGTCCGCTTCAGTACTTCCTGAGAGCGTTGGAGTTGGAAGACAGGACAGCTCTCGACATTTCGTTTCCAATCTCATTAGTAAGTAGCAACAATTAAGGTGTGGTTGACCCCCTTGGAAGAAAACAGAGGAGTATCCTTAGAAGTTCGGAACCCAAACCTGACATTGTTCTCAGACGCGTCGGAGACAGGTTGGGGTGCGACTCTAGGGTCCGAAGAAGTGTCAGGCACCTAGTCGGAAAGCAGGTGTCATGGCCCATATAATTGCAAGGAGCTCTTTGCGATTCACCTCGCGTTTAAGGAGCTTCGAGCAGATAGTCAGACAAGTAATTCAGATAAACTCCGACAATACGACCGCTCTGGCTTATGTCAAGAAACAAGGAGGAACTCACTCTTTCGCCCTCTATACGAACTGGCAAGAGATACTGCTGATTTGGGCAAATCAAAGGAATGTGGTTTCTTCTAACGAGATTTGTTTCAAGGGGAGAGGAACGTGAGAGCGGGACAGACTGAGCAGGAGGTTCCAGGTCCTTCCTACAGAATGGACCCTCCACTCGGAAGTCTGTCAGACCCTTTGGTATCTTTGGGGGAAACCGCAGATAGATCTATTCGCCACGTTTCTCTCCCAAAAGGATAGGCACATTTTGCGCCCTGGTAGAGGATCCCAGGGCTTATGCAATAGACGCCTTTCTCCTGGACTGGTCAGGGCTAGACGTGTACGCTTTTGGTCCCCCATTCAGGATTCTGGGGAAGTAAGTAGTCAGAAAGTTTGTGGCCTCGAAGGGACCAGAATGACTCTGATAGCCCCATATTGGTCCATGGGACCCGAATTTGGTTCACAGAGGTGATGGAGTGGACAGTGACTTCCCCAGATCTCTTCCAAACAGGATAGATCTGCTCAAACAACCCACTTCGAGAGTACCTCAAAAATCTACCCGCTCTTGCTCTGACTGCCTTTCGACTATCGAAAGATGGTCAGAGCGAGAGGGTTTTCTCGCAAGGCGGCAGCGCAATTGCTAGAGCCCGCAGATCATCTACTAGGCGAGTGTACCAATCGAAGTGGGAAGTTTCAGAAACTGGTGCAGGTCGAAGAAGCTGTCCACTTCCAATACCTCTGTAACCGAAATTGCGGTTTGTCATGAAACTTACCTGGCAGATATATATAGCTGTATTCTCCGAAGTCCGACAGAATTCAAAACTCGCGGCACACAGCGGTGGCGGACCAGTGGTAGTACCCATTCCCGCCGCTGGGAGGCGGATATCAGGAACCATTCCCATTTTCTTTTTCTATTCATATTTTTTCTGTCGCCGGTCGGTAAACACCTGTTTACAGACCTCCGCCCAGGATTTTTGGATTTGACTCGTTATAAGTATCTGGATTGACTTTTGGTTTTTGACTCTGGATTGTTGGATTGCATACGCGCTAGTGGACTGTTTTTGGATTTTGGATTGGCTTTTAAATGAACGTGATGTCGGGATCAAGTTCAGTGAGCTTCAGAGTGTGTGTGAGAAGTGATTGCAAGGTGAGGCTACCGAAATCATCGGTAGACCCCCACACATTATGTATGGGGTGTAGGGGGCATGTTTGTTTGCTGGTTGATCGTTGCATTGAATGCAAAAGTTTGACTGAGGATGAATGGAAGGTGTATGAATCCTATCGGCGTAAGTTGGAGCGCGATAGGATCAGGAGGTCTTCCTCCAAGAGCGGTTCTACGAAAGGTAAGGGAAGTAACATTTCTCCTTATTTTACCAGTAGAATTTGCTTCACCTAATCCTGTGTTGTTGCCTGAGGGCCCTAGTTCTGTGTCTGGAGAAGGTAATGCCCTTTCTCTGATCTAGAGTCATTACCGCACCTCTAGAGTCCAAAGTGTTGGCCCTTGAAAACGGCTCGAGTAAAGTGTGTGATCTGCCCCTAGTGTTGTTGGAGGGGGGGGCGTCAGATCGGCCCCATAAAATGCCTCTAGGTCTAGACCTCTGTCGGACTCCCAGAACTCAGGAGTGGGCATGTCGAAAGCCGCAAGAGGGTTACGGGGCTCCCACCGATCTGGCGTCCTTCGGCAGGACCTGTTTGCTACTTCCCAGGCTGCCAAGGAGCGTGCTCAGGCTCGCATCCTTAAGGACTGTTTTTCGTCCTCCGAGGCGCCCTCCCCGCGCAGGGGTGGAGCGCTCGGAGAGACTTGCGTTCCGTTGAAAAGGACTTTTCCTAGGGAGGACGCTTTACGTCCCTCTCTCCGCTCTCGTTGCGGTCTTCGCCTGCGTCGTATGACGCGTTTTCCTCCACAGAAGAGAGGTAGGACGTCGTCCGAGGACGACGCTGAGAGCGCTTCTCTCGCGCCTCGGAGAGGCAGGTTGCTGTACCTGTGAGAAGGAAGGAGGCGTCCCCCGCCCCTCGTCTTCTCGCAGGCGCAGCCCTTCACCTCCTCTCGGTTCTTCACCAACGAAGAGTATTCTTGCGTCGCTTCAAGACCAATTGTCGGCCTTAATGGCTCGGAAGACTCGCCCAGCAGCAGTTTGAGCCTAAACGAAGGAAGGACGCTAGACTGCCTGTCAAGAGGACGAGGCAGTCTCCTTCTCCGTCTCCTTGTTCGTCTCTGTCTCCGCCTGCACGTCAGGACGCCCTTTGAGGACGCTCGACAGGACGCTTTTGAGGACGCTCGGCAGGACGCTTTTGAAGACGCTCGTCGGGATGTTGTGCTTGACGCTTTGCCTGTGGAGAAGGCTTTCGAGAGCGTCAGAAGGACGCTTTGAAAGCGAAAGCTGGACGCTTGAGCGTGAAACGTAAGACGCTCCTCGAGGGAGACTAAGAGTAACCTCTCTTGACGCGCAGCGCGGTCAGGACGCTCTTCGTGGTTCGAGCTCTAATGATCGACAGAAGGTCGGTCGCTTTGAAGAGGCTTGATATTAGTCCTCCTCGAAAGCCTTTGTTGAAGGCTAGACCCGTTGGGCGCACGCCCTTTCCAGAGGTCAATCTCCTTTGCCTCCTTCGGGAGGAAGGAGAGCTTAGTAGTCCGGCGGACTCAGTGGAGGAAGAACAGCCGTCAGTTCGTCGGTTTCCGACTACAAGGTGCTGGTTCGTCTTTTACGTTCTTCGTTTGGTGAGAAGTTTCCAGCCTGCAGCTCCTAAGTCTCCACCCTCTAAGTTTTCGTCTTCGAAGTCGTGCAAGGTTTCGGAAGTGGTGGTGGAGATGAAGACTTCCTTGTCCACTAAGAGAGCCTTCAAGAAGTTGCAGGATTGGATGGAACGTCGGAAGGATCAGGGCAAGTCGACTTTCGCCCTGCCTCCTTCAAGACTCAGTGGGAAAGGCGGCATTTGGTATGAGACCAAAGCTGAAGTAGAGTTAAGATCCCGTCTTCTTCCCAAGGGGACTTTGCTAGTCTGGTAGACGCCCAGAAGAGATCCCTTTATCGTCCGCTAAGGATTTCATGGACACCAACGGAGATTGACCATCACAGAAAGGTCTGTTGAAGACTCTGGAAGTCTTTAACTCCTAGACTGGTGCCTAGGAGTCCTGGATCTTCAATCTAGGAGTCCCTGATTCTTTTGAGTCTGGGGGAGCTGTCCAATGTGTTGTCATGCATGGACAAGGCCGTCAGGGATGGTTCGGAAGAGTTAGTGTCTCATTTCGGCACTGCTTTCCTCAAGAAGAGAGCGCTTTTCTGCAATTTTACAGCTAGGTCTGTTTCTGCATCGCAGAAAGCAGAGCTTCTCTTTGCACCTCTTTCGAGCCATCTCTTCCCCCAGGCTATGGTAAGGGACCTGGCAGTGAGCCTACAAGAGAAGGCTACCCAGGACCTCTTGGCCCAGTCTTCAAGACGTCCCGCAGTCCCTACCACGTCATCGTCTGGACGACCTCCTAGAAGGTTAAACCCTTTCGTAGCGCTCCTCCTCGAGAGCTGCTCCTCGAGGGAGAGGACTTGCAAGAGGAAGAGGTTCCTTCAAACCTAAATCCTCTAAGTGAGAAGAAAGTCCTTCAGTTGCCGGTCGGAGCCAGGCTAAAGTTCTTTGCGGGGGCGTGGAGAGAGAGAGATACAGATGCGTGGTCCCTCAAGATAGTGAACAGGGGTACAAGATCCCCTTTGTGGACCCTCCCCCTCTTTCTACGACTCCCAGAGATCTTTCCCCGTCGTATCAAGGGGAGAAACATCAGGTTCTTTTAGATCTTTTGGGATCAAATGATCAAGAAAGAGCGGTGGAGCAGGTCCTTAGAACCTGGGGTCACCAGGATATTACAACAGACTTTTTCCTGGTACCAAGCAGTCGTCGGGGTGGCGTCCAGTCTTGGACGTAAGCAGCCTGAATCTTTTCGTAGAAAAGAAAAAATTCAAGATGGAAACACCTCAGTCGGTTCTAGGAGCCTTAAGACCGGGCGACTGGATGGTGTCCTTGGACCTACAGGACGCTTACTTTCACGTGCCTATCCACCCTCTTTCAAGAAAGTTTCTGAGGTTTATGCTAAGGGACAAGTTTGGCAATTCCCCACCGAGCTCTTTGTTTCGGTTTAAGCACGGCTCCGATGGTATTTACCATGCTCATGAAAAACGTAGCGCGATGGTTACATTCTGCAGGAATAAGAGTGTCCCTGTATCTCGACGATTGGCTGATCAGAGCATCGTCAGAAGAAAGGTGTCTGAAGGACCTTCACTTCACGTTGGCCTTGGCGAAGTCCCTGGGACTTCTGGTCAACCTCGAAAAGTCGCATCTGACCCCAACACAGTCCATCGTGTATCTGGGGATTCAGATGGATTCAGTGGCTTTTCGAGCGTTTCCTTCCCGTGCCAGAACGACAGCTGCAAGGCTTAGAGAGAGTTTCGGCCTTCCTGGGGAAGGAAGCTTGCTCGGCGAGGGAGTGGATGAGTCTGCTGGGGACCATTTCCTCGCTGGAAAAGTTTGTTTCCCTGGGAAGACACACCTCGGACCTCTCCAGTTTTTCTTAGAGACGAATGGAGAGTCAGAGAGGATCTGAATGCGACTCTTTTCTCACCAGATCGGTGAAGAACCATCTAAGATGGTGGTTAGATCCTCGGAAGTTTCGAGAGGGGTTGTCCCTAAAGCTTCTGAGCCCAGACCTAGTGTTGTTTTCCGACGCCTCGGTGTCGGGATGGGAGCAAACACTGGGAGGGGAGGAAGTGTCAGGCACCTGGAGGGGGAAACAGGTGTCCTGCACATCAATGTAAAGGAACTAGCGGCGGTTTTTTCTGGCGCTACAGTTCTTCCAACAAAAGGTTGCAGAGAAAGTAGTCCAAGTCAACTCGGACACACACAGCCCTTGCGTACCTAAAGAAGCAGGGAGGTACACACTCCCGTGTCTCTTTTTTATTTAGCGAGGGAGATTCTGCTGTGGGCAGATGCGAGACGGATAAGGATCCTGACAAGATTTATCGCAGGAGTCCAGAACGTCAGAGCAGACCTTCTCAGCCGACAAGATCAGATCTTGCCGACGGAATGGACGTTGCACCAGGACGTCTGTCGAGAGCTCTGGAGACTGTGGGGGTGTCCGTTAGTCGACCTATTTGCGACGTCGAGAACAAAGAGGTTGCCTCTTTATTGCTCCCTGTGCTGGATCCGGGAGCAGTCGCTATAGACGCTCTGCTCTGGGACTGGACAAGAACCTGGACTTGTATGCCTTCCCGCCATTCAGATCATGGGGGAAGTAGTAAGGAAGTTCGCGCATCGGAGGGGACGAGGTTGACCCTGATCGCCCCGATGTGGCCCGCGAAGGAATGGTTCACGGAGGTAATGTCCTTCATCATAGACTTTCCGAGGACGTTGCCCTGGAGGAAAGATCTACTCAGACAGCCCCACTTCGCAAGATATCACCGAAACCTCTCCGCTCTGGGTCTGACTGCGTTCAGACTATCGAAAAGTTGGCCAGAGCGAGAGGTTTTTCTAAAGCAGCTGCAAAGGCGATCGCCAATGCTAGGAGAACGTCCTCGAGAGCTGTTTACCAGTCGAAGTGGGCTTCCTTCAGGGCATGGTGTAGAAAGGAGGGAATTTCCTCTTCCACTACCTCTGTGAGCCAGATAGCCGATTTCCTGCTATTTTTAAGAAATGTACAGAAGCTGGCTGTCCGACCATCAAGGGATATAAGAGTATGCTGTCGTCAGTCTTCCGACACAGAGGACTAGATCTGTCTGATAACAGGGAATCTTCACGATCTCCTGAGATCTTTTGAGACATCCAAGATACCTCAGGCGAGGCCTCCTTCTTGGAACTTGGATTTAGTCCTTAGACTGTTAATGTCGAGTCCTTTCGAACCTCTACATGAAGCGTCTCTTAGGAACTTGACGAAAAAGGCTCTTTTCCTAACTGCTCTGGCGACGGCGAAGAGAGTTACGAAATTCAGCCATTTGTAAGCGAGTGGGCTTCAAAGGGGACAATGCTGTCTGCTCTTTGAGTCCCACTTTCTTAGCAAAGAATGAAAACCTTCGAACCCTTGGCCAAGGAGCTTTGAAATCAAGGGTATGACAAGCCTTGTGTGCCAAGAACCTGAGAGAGTCCTGTTCCCTGTCAGGGCTCTAAAGTTTTATGTCCACAAGACTAAAGAAGTACGAGGTCCCTCAGATAATCTCTGGTGTTCGGTTAAACGACCGATATACCATTATCCAAGAACGCCTTGGCGTTCTTTCTGAGGGACGTCATTAAAGCGTCATTCGTCTCCACACAGATCGATTTGAGCCTCTTGCGAGTGAAAGCTCACGAGGTCAGAGCTGTAGCAACCTCGCTTGCCTTCCAAAGAACATGTCGATCAAGGACATCCTTGACGCCACCTTTTGGAGGAGCAATTCAGTATTCGCCTCACACTACTTGAGAGATGTGAGAACGATATACGAGGACTGTTGTTCTCTTGGGCCATACGTTTCTGCAGACACAGTCTTGGGGGCTGAAGGTAGCTCTCTCCCTATCCCTTAGTTAGGTTTAGGTTAGTTTTTAGTTGTTGTGTTTTTTTGGTTGTGGTGAGGCTTTGGTGAAGACCTCCCATCTCTTAGCTTAGTGTTCAGGGGGTCTTGGATAGTTTGGTCAGGTGTTGTCAGTTGCTTCGTTGCCCTCATTTGTATGGCTCTATGCTCTTGTCACATTGAGGTCACGTCCCCGTTGACAGAGCATCCAGAGCGCACCAGCACTACAGGTCTCCACCTGGCTGGCAACTCTGATTAAGCACAAGCAGGCTGAAGTGACAGTAATCACAGAGTCTACTTTGCTAACAGGTGAGGAACCAAGGTGTATATCATCTACTTAATTTAAGTTTCCTACAAATCCTATTCTGTCTCTTCCCACCATCCGAAGGTGGGATTCAGCTATATATATATCTGCCAGGTAAGTTTCATGAACAAAATGTTATTGTTATAATACAATTAAGTTTGTTCATACTTACCTGGCAGTATATATAATTAAGTCCCACCCACCTCCCCTCAGGAGACAGTGGCACTGGATAAAATATGAATAGAAAATGGGAATGGTTCCTGATATCCGCCTCCCAGCGGCGGAATGGGTACTAACCACCTGGCCGCCCACTGCGTGTGCCGCGAGTTTTGAAATTCTGTCGGACTTCGGAGAATACAGCTATATATATATCTGCCAGGTAAGTATGAACAAACTTAATTGTATTATAACAATAACATATTTCCTTCTTTTCCTGAGGGAAAAGTCACATCTCTCTGTACCAACAATTAAAGGATACAGAAGTATGCTTTCGTCAGTCTTTAGAAACAGGGGCTTAGACTTGACGAATAATAAAGATTTGCACGATCTCATCCGCATCCTTTGAAACTTCCAAGTCAGTAGAGCCTAGGATTCCGAGCTGGAACTTAGATGTGGTTCTGAAATTTCTATCCTCGGAAAAGTTCGAACCACCTCATACGCTTCATTCCGGGATATCACTAGAAAGTGTATATTTCTTGTATCTCTGCTACGGCTAAAAGGTCAGCGAGTTGCACGCCCTTGAGTCACGAGTTGGTTTCAAAGAAGATTCTGCGATTTGTTCATTCCAGACTCTTTTTCTTGCCAAAAAGAGAACCCTTCGAATCCCTGGCCTAGGAGTTTCGAGTAAAAGGACTTACTAGCCTAGTAGGCAGAGAAATAGAAAGATCACTTTGGTCAGTTAGAGCACTGAAATTCTATCTGGACAGAAGAAGCGGTTGGGAGGCTCACAACATGGTCTATGGTGCTCGGTGAAAGACCCCAAGAGACCTATGTCTAAAAATGCTTTGGCCTTCTTGTTAGAAGTGTAATTACCGAGGCTCATAAGAACTGCCCGATGACTCTTTTAATCTATTAAGAGTAAGAGCTCATGAGGTGGTGAGGGCAATCGCGACATCAATTGCGTTCAGAGAAATATGTCACTTAAAATATTTTGGACGCAACCTATTGGAGATGCAACTCAGTATTTGCATCTCATTATTTAAAAGATGTGCGAGTAACGTATGAGAAATGTTTTTCTTTAGGTCCTTTGTTTGTCAGCACAGACGGTTCTGGGTAAAGGAGAAAGCACCGATCCTTAAATATGTGTACGTAACCCTCTTGTCGGATGTGTTCTCGTGTTTCCTGTGCATGGGAGTGTCAGATGTCGCACTGGCGGCCTTCACTTCGCTTCATTAGGAAATCGAGTGACAGCTGACTATTAGAGGGGTACAAAATTTTTATTTTTATTTTGTAGTATGAGTTGCGAGTTTGTGGTTTGTTTGCTAAGAGTTTGGGGATGACTCTTAGCAATCTTAGAACTAACACGGGTTAGGATCGGGTGATCGGGATCGGTTGTGTGCTCCTTCAAAGAAGGCGTGTTGTCATATAAGCGGATTAGCACCCCTTGACAAACGCCAGTTAGGCTCTGCCGAGTAAGTGGATAAGACCCCATCGACAGACAGCAAGAACTCTTGGCCACAGATCACTATCTCGCTAAGGCTCTTGAGATGAAGCAGACTCCTGGGCAGTAGCCCACGAGTCTTCCATCTAATAAGGTAGGAACTAAGGTTTATTACCTACAACATATATTGTTTACCTGTCTAGTCAGTTAGTTAGCTGTCTCTTGCCCTCCACCAAAGGGTGTCAATCAGCTATGTATATATCTGACAGGTAAGTTGAATGTATGAAAATGATATTGTTATGATACAATAAAGTTTTCATACCACTACTTACCTGGCAGATATATACGATTTGAATACCCACCCAGCCTCCCCGCAGGAGACAGTGGAAGAGAGAATCTGATTAGCAAAACGGGAATAGTTCCTAGTCCTGCTACCCAGAGCAGGGCGGTAGATCACCTGACCTACCTGTAGCGAGTGCCGCGAAAATTTGAATTTCTGTCGGGGACGATGGAGTCGATAGCTATGTATATGTCTGCCAGGTAAGTATGTATGAAACTTTATTGTATCATAACAATATCATTTTAGATTGCCATATTTAAAATTCACAAATACAATTTTATTTACAGTATTGACTGCTGTGTAAACTAAAGGGACAGTATTTTAGTAATTTCTTGTATCAGGTTGTCTGGACTACTTTGCTTATGAAAATTTCTCATGCTAGATGTGGTGTACAAGTTTTGGTTTCCTTTAAATAAAAGATAAACTTTTTGGAATGTCATTTTGTCTAAAGGGACTTATTACTAGTTATAAAAAAGTTTAATAATGGTCTTCCCCTAGACTAGCCCCTTGTTATTGGTGCAGAGCCACCACCACCCTTTTCTCCTCCATCTTGTTCAGTGCTTTTAGTGAGCCTTTGTCAGGTGTTTCTGTCTTGTGTCCTCCTTTCATCTATTTCTGTGTCTCTGTCTTCTCAAGTGCAATTTCTCCATCTTTTCTTAGTCTTTCTTCTATTTTGTGTCCGGAACACTCCAATTTCCACGATCTTTTCTTCAACACTTCGCTTATCATCTTCCCTCCACGCCAAGGCTTTCTTTCACTCCACTCATCCATTTGAATATCTTCATTTCTGCCACATTTAACTTTTGTTTTTTCTTCAGTTGTGCTTCTTCTTGCCCATACAACAGGCAGGTCTTATCACATGCTTGTAAGTCTTACACTTCGGCCTAATGGGGGACTTGTTGCTGAGTACACTTAATAGATCTATCAAAACTAAGTGTAATCTTGCTGTTAAAAGCAGGTCCACCATAAATACCCCAAGACTCAAAATCTCAGCTGAGACATCCTGTATTAAATATGGAAGGAACAAGTCTATGGTGCAGCGCCCTTTTATGGAGGCTGGACCATTGAGTGCTGTTCAATACCAGCCCCTCCTGGAAATTTTGCCATTCAGCACCAACAAAGTTGACGTACCTACTTGCAGACAAGTAGTATGTCATCCTGCTTAGAAGCTACACCAGTTCTGACTGAGGCTCCTTCTGTCTTCCTGGAGATGGAAGAAGCTACTGCAGGTAGACTTCAGTGCTCATGACAGATTTTGAATTTTAGAAAATGAAAGTCGTAAAACTGCAAAAAATGCTACCTGAATCAGGCTTCCTGGCTTTAAGAAAACTGAGGCAAAATTTATGAGAGGGAACCTTGCGAAGTGTTCAGGGGAACTGTTGAGGGTTGAGAGCTAAATTGGTAGAAACTTAAATTATTGTCCATGAGATATTCCCTATTTCTCTTGTATTGCAGTAGACAATGATGGCAATTCCAACATTCCTACCCCAAAGATATATAGTAGTTTTGTTCCTCTTGACCTATACAGTATTCCAGTTTGTTTAGAAATCTTGGTGGAACATTACTTCTTGTTTGCTATTGAGAGCCCTCAAACTTACCTGCATTTACAGTTTTTGGTTATGGGCATTACTTTTTCAACTTATGTCTTTTTAGTATTTGTGGTGTTTTTTTTTATGAGATTGTTGATCTTTTAGTTTGCAATACAGCCAGTAGTACTTGTGTTTAACCTTAATTGAATTTCTAGTCAAGATAGCCATGTTGGCAAGTAGCTTTCAGGAAATTTTACCTGTAACTCATTCTCAAACCATTGCAGTATACTTGTAATTGAATGGAAATTCCTTTTGAGGTACTGAGACGTTAATTTTCTGACTATTTTTCAGACACAGAAATGACTTCTAATTATAGTGAAACTGAAACTCACAATGAAAACAAGGGCAAGAGAAAAAAGAGAGAAGAGGGAGACCGAGAAAAAAGACTCAGACGTGATAGTGATGAATCTCAGTCCCTTTCTGATGCTGAAGATGTGGATGATCCAGATTTCTTCCCTGAACCTGAAACTGTATTAGAGGAAGAGTTCCAAGGACCTTTCCTCAATGTAAGCATTAACCCTTTAACGCTGATTGGACGTATTAAACGTCGATATACGTAAATTGTCTGTTGGGTGCCAATTGGACGTATGGTATGTAGACATAAAAAAGTTTTTTTAAAAATTCACGGAAAAATAGTTATAGCCCTACTAGGCGAAAACTTTGAATCATGCTCCTTGGGGGATGCTGGGAGCTCACGGATCAAGGCGTTGTTTTGTTTACAATCGTTACTCAGGCTCGTAAGCACGAATTTCTTTCTTCTCGCACTAAAAAGTATCAGCGATACATCTCAGAAATTATTTTGTCACTTTGACATAATTTTTGCACCATTTTATATTAGCCGTTACATGGAGTATTTAAAATGTGTGCAATTTCATGTAGAAAACAACAAAAAATAACTCATGGTTGAGCTTTTATCAGTTTTGAAATATTTTCATATAAATAACGAATAAGTGCCAAAATTTCAACCTTCGGTCAACTTTGACTCTTCCGAAATGGTCGAAAAACGCAATTGTAAGCTAAAACTCTAATATTCTAGTAATGTTCAATCATTTACCTTCATTTTGCAACAAATTGGAAGTCTCTAGCACAATATTTTGATTTATGGTGAATTTATGAAAAAAACTTTTCTGGGATCGACCTGTGTTGCCCAGTGAAATGTACTTATAGCACTCATTTCTAGGTATAAGTAAATGCTAAATATATCACAGATACTTGGCCAATTAGATCTCTCCTCTCTCAAAATCCCCCGCTAGAGAGGTGCCGTTACAACGGCTACCTTCTGCTCGTCACCACTACCTCTGCCAAGAACCCACATTCCTTTCATAGCACTCGCAGCGTGAACCGCTTTAGTTTTCGCTTTGTGGTTATTTTGCTATTTTTTTATTATAATGTCTACTGATCTCCAAGAAGCATCTTCATCTAAGTTGAGTATATTATTTGTTGACTTTGAACGCGGTTAGGCAACAGTTTGCCCTTATTTGAGAAGTTTAATAGTTGAGGTGTTTGCATGGGAGCTGCCATGTTTACATCAAGGTACCGCGTTACTCGGTCATCTCAACTTTTTATTTCGATGCATATCTTATTTTCACCACTATTGCACATCACAGTAAGCGTTACTTTTGTCGTGAAATTTTACCATTTCGCTCCTGATGTGTACTGATAGGCTTGTGTATCACTGTTGGAGCCATTACATTTTTTGGCCTTATTTAGAGGGTTTCCCTCGTTAGTCATCCGTCCTTCTTATGATTTCAATTTGGTTCCCTCACGAGAGTGCTGTTTTATTTTTCAAATCTACTTCATGTGTGAGTAGTGTGTTTGAGGTGGGCTAGGCTAGCTAGCCTAGCACTACGCCATTTATTAATTTTGAAGGTAAAGGAAAGCCCTCATCCATTCGCTGTGCTCATGCATGTTGTCTATGTGGTATTATTTGTGTTATCTTATTATAATATTATATTGATATGCTAATTTTATTTTGATGAGGTTAGTTTGGAAGTCCTACATAAATAACTACCAACCCTAGCTTACCTGACCAGATCGAGGCCTAGGTTTTGGAGGTAGGCTAGGCGTTTGAGAGTGCTTCTCGCTACCCATAGTTTGGTACTAGTCCTGGCTTACCTGGTTTTGGAGGGTGATCCATCACTAGAGAGGTTCCTCTCTTGTTACGTAAATGTAGGTGCTAGGCCCGTCTACCTGATCAGTCGATATGTTTGATTTTGAAAGGTTAGGTTAGGCTCTAAAGTGTCCTCTTTCGTGATGTACTAGCTCTTCTTCCTTATCAAGATATTTTGTAAAGTATAGCCTTGGCCCGTTACCTCCTGTGGGTGTCAGTTGGCCTACCGTCATCTGCCCCACTTTAGTAGTAGGCTATTTTTACGTCTTCTCGGAGGGTGTTTAATCACCTGACGGCTACCCATTGCCAGGCCTATTATATTTTACCTTTCTCCTCCCGGCTCTCCCTTCCGTTCCGCAGCTGGAGCGTGGGCGCTGTTCCAGTGGGATTAGTCGGAGGAGGTTAAGGTTTAGAAATTATTAGTATTCTCTGTTGGTATGTCTCCGGGCCCGTGTTTATTCCGGTGAGGTGTTGTCTACCATCACATGCGCCAGAATGTTATACGCCGGAGCTCTACGTACCGCTGTTCCCGCTGCTCTGTTTTCCGTATTTCTCTGTTGTTGTCACTGCTTTCCCCACTTCGGTGGGGCCGGAACTAGGCTTAGGCAATGTGTTTCCAATTGTCATGGAATTGCTATCCTACTCCGGTGTGATCAGACTCAGGCTTAGGTTTTACCTTGTTTCCCTGTTCTGTTCGTATCAGGCCAACTCCGCCGGTCATAGCTATTGCGATACCGAGATTATGGATTCCGGAGCAGGCGGAGACAATCAGAGCTTTTACGTTATGTAAAATTATAATAGTTGATGTTTACCTTTAGCTGGTTTTAGTAGAACTAGTTTAAGTGTAAACATACCGCCGGAATTAACTCCGGCAGAACTATTTGACGATACTCATGTATCAATTTTTACTTACACAGATGGTACGCTGTCAGGAGCTGGGTTGCAGAACCGTCCTCCAACATCCGTGTGGTCATGAGTCTGTCGATCTCATGCCAGGTGTGCTGTGGAGGTCGATAACCTCTTGGTCTGGCACCCAGACGGCTGTGAAGTTGGCTACACCTTGTTTGAGAATGTGACTGATGAGTCGGTAGGTACCATCCTCACCTTGGTAATATTCTCTATTTTTATGATGTATCCTTACATATATATTTGAAAATAAGGAACGTTCCGCCACTGTAGGATCTGATTTCGTCCTCTCTTACAGACTCCTCAGGCGCTCAAAGCTGCCTCTTTGGCGACCCTAAAGCTCTGGGTTGGAGGTTTTGGTAGGAACGTCGCTGCCGGATGCCCCTATGTAGTGTCAGAGGAGCTTTGTTCGTTACTGTACCCGAACGCGAGGACTTCTACGGCAGTAGCTAGGGAAGTGGCGGCCCTATTATTGCCAAAATACGGATGGAGACCCAGGCACCCTCAGAAGACAAGAAGCCTTGTGCGAGGAGGTGGCGGAAGAGGTGGCTGGACTTATGCAGTCTGGAGGCACACAGCAACCCGTGGTGGTTGGTGGCTCTGCATGCTCCCTTTTCGGATGGCATGCTGACGATTGAAGGCTGTGGAACCCGTCCCGTGGAAGATTACGAGCTCTTCCCGGCGGACCTCCAGTTTCCCTTCCCAGGCTTCGCTCGGTTAGCTGAGGACGCATTCGTCAAGGTAGACAGGGTCCCAAAGGAGACTGTAATTTATCCTAGGGACCAGGCACAGTCGTCATGGGTCCGCACCCTTTCGGAATGGGAGTGCATCAACACCAAACCTGTCGCCACACAAGGGTTGCTACACCATGTTCGTGGTGGGGGATAACATCCCGACCCTTGCACGTCTAAGATCGCAGAGTTAACTCTGCAGGCCGGAATGGAGTAGAAGCCGATGCCTCAGCTTCGAGATACAGAGCCTACCTCTCTGCTCTTCTCGGAGATCTGGAGTGCTGGGTGGCGCTCCAGAAACGTTCATAGTTGTGGGCAAAACTCGATCCGGAGTGTGCTTCCACTCAGTTTAGCGGACGACTACCCAGGAATCCCAGATGCCATGGTAAAGGCAGAGTTTTGAGTCCAGGTGTAGACTGAGTAGGTCGATCAACTCTGTTACTACTCAGAGTTGACGGCTTCTGTCTACTCTGAGGAACCTCTATTCCGGGTTCTAACAAAGTCACTTTTGCAGATTTTCCAGTGTGAGCTTTATGACTTTGAGGTTGCTAGGGGGAACTGCAGGAAGCATGTCTTTGCCTATGCTTCCATTAGACACGAGCCTAATAAGCTCATTAAAGCAGCAATCTGGGGACCTAACCTCTTTCCTGAAGACGTAGTTAACAGCGTCATCAGTGAGGCTGCTAGGGCTAATCAGAACCTTCGTGTCCGCTGGGGTCTTCCCTCCAAAAGGAAGTTCTTTGAGACCGGCCGACCGCAGCCCAAGGTAGGAAGAGGGTCAGGAAGTATCAGCCCTTCCAGGCCCCTCAGACACAGACGGTGATTCAGGCAGTTCCCGTCTCCCAGATTGGTCAACCTTCAACCTCTAAGGCACGACCACAACAACAATTTGTGTTGCTGCAGAGTCAGCCAACTCACAGTCCTCGAGTGTTCGTCTACTTTCATTACGTCCCCGGCCTTCAACGCTTTGTTTGAAGTGCAAGGGGCGTCTCGAGGCTATAACCAACATGCAAGGGGTAGCAGAGCAAGAGGTGCTTACCAGCACAGAGCTGGTTCCAGAGCTCTCTCCAGAGGCAGAGGTTCCAGAGGAGGCAGAGGAAGTTAGACCTCATCCAGTCTATGAGCCTCTCCAGGTAGGCGGGAGACTGTACCTCTTCCGGGGACCATTGGGACCTTCAGTCCGTGGGCCCACAGTATCGTAATCAAAAGGTCTGGGGTGGAAGGATAAAAGGGCCGGGCTCCACAGTCAGATTCCACCAAATTCCAACGACAGGCCTTCTAGACTATGCCAAAGACCTTCTTCAAAAGAAGGGAATAAAGAAAGTCAGACACCTGAAATTTCAAGGACGTTTGTTCAGCGTGCCAAAGAAGGACACAGACAAACAAAGAGTGATTCTGGACTTGTCCCGTCTCAACTCATACATTCAATGCGACAAGTTCTGCATGCTAACCGTCTCGCAGGTGCGGACCTTACTTCCCTGTAGGGTCGTCACCACCTCTATCGATCTTACAGACACTTATTATCACGTCCCGATGACAAGAAACTTTTCTTCCTACCTAGGCTTCAAACTAGGAAGACAGGCTTACTCATTCAGAGTCATGCCATTCGGGCTCAATACAGTTACCATCCGAGTTACGACCTGCGCGAGTTACGTCCACCCGTACTTACGACAGTGTCCGACAGGGGTCTATTTTTTTATATTTGGCGGCGTTTACTGTTTGGCAGCGCGGTAGCGTAGTGCGTGCGGCGCGGTATGACAGTTACGACGGCGCCGGCAGCACAGCATCCCAGACTTGAGTTAGGATGTGATGAAAAGAAGAAATTGAAGAACGATAAGTGAAGAACCTGAGGAATTAACAAATGAAGAACTGTTAGCAATAGAAGAAGAAAGGAAGCTGAAGAAGAAGAAGAGAGGAAGAAAAGGAAGTTGTAGAAGAGGAGGAGCCCGAACTAAGTTTACTGTAAAGATTATCGGAAGCCATACAAATGCTTAATACAATGCTGCATAAATTGGATAAAGGAATGGATCCGAATGTTGAACGGTTTGCCGGATAGAGAGATCTATGCAAGAAGTAATGAGGCCATACAAAGAAATCTACGATGAAAAGAAAAAGCAGAAGATCCAAACGACTTAGCATGTTTGTCAAACGACAACAAAACGCCCGCCTCATCCAGCATCGAAGCCACCCCCCCCCTCCCCTACATCGGCCAGCGCAGTAACCACCCCTTCCCATCCCCTGCCTCGACTGACTTAACAGCTGATCTTTCTTTCGACCGTGCGTATGAAGAAAGTGTTGATGACGTCGAACCAAGCACCAGTGAACATTAATTTTGAGTGTTGTTTTGCTTATTTTTTTACATGCATATGTATTTTCTATTTTGTACTACAGTACTGTATGTTTCTATTTTTTGAACTGTAACTTTTCTATTTCGTATTTTGATCTTCATTTGTATTTTTGTATAATAAATTCAACTGCAGTAATAAATATTTTATTTCTAAAACCATATTCTATATTAAGATGTATGTACGTAGTATATCAACTAAGCAACTGAAAAAAAAAGCTAAATACATTGCACCTACAGTATAATATTAAAAATATCTCTATGATAAAATGATAAAAGTGAAACTAAAAGGCTATGATAAATACATAAACAGCTTGTACGTATAGTACAACAGTAATATTATTCAACAGAAAAAGTATGATAAAAGTGAAACTAAAAAGCATAAAAATTATAAATAAACAGCTTGTATATACATATGTACAGTAATATTATTCAACAGAAATATATGATAAAATTATAAAAGTGAAACTAAAAGGCATAAAAATGATAAATAAACAGCTTGTATATACACAATAATATTATTCAACAGAAAAAGTTTACTTAACAATGCAACACATTCATATCATATGTCCTCGAGTACAGTATAATCTTCCACTTTAACCGAGTACTTATAATCCACGTGTCGGCCATTTTGGCTGGTATTTTCGACTAACGACCATTCTGACATACGACCTGTTGGTCGGAACGGATCTAGGTCGTAACTCGGATGGTAACTGTATAGCACCCAGAATATTCACCAGACTAGGAGAGACAGTAGTTCAGGAACTAAGAGCTCAGGGGGTTACGCTAGTAGCTTACCTAGACGACTGGCTCATTTGGGCACCCAACGACAAGGAATTTCGCAGGGCAACAGCCAAAGTAATAAAATTTCTAGAGTATCTGGGATTCCAGATAAACAAGAAAAAGTCCCGTCTCATTCCGACGTCTCGCTTTCAATGGTTAGGAATTCAATGGGATCTAACCGCACACAAACTATCTCTTCCGCCAACCAAGTGCAAAGAGATAGCAAAAGCCACGAGACAATTTCTCAAGAACAGACGGGCTTCTCGTCTTACCCAAGAAAGAGTCTTAGGTTCATTTCAGTTTGCTTCAATAACAGATCTTTTGTTGAAAGCCAGACTGAAGGACAGCAATCGGGTATGGCGGAAAAGAGCCAACAGCAGACTCAGACAAAATCTCCGTGATTCCGCTGATACTAAGGAAAAGACTTCGTCCATGGACGACAGTCAAGAGGCTTTCCAAGTCAGTGCCGCTCCAATTTCCCCCGCCGTCTCTAGTAGTCCACACACCTCCTCTGAGCGGATGGGGGGCTATTCTCAGTACAAGAAGGTTCAAGGAACATGGTCAACAGTATTCTGCCAGTTCCATATTCATATCAGACTAGTCTTGGACAGTGCAGTGATAGTTCACTGCCTAAACAGAAGAGGCTCCAAGTTGAGCCACATAAATCAGGTGATGATAGCAATCTTCTCGTTGGCAATGAAACATCATTGGCACCTGTCAGCTACTCACCTGGCAGGAATACGGAATGTCATTGCCGATTCACTGTCCAGGACAACTCCGATGGAATTGGAGTGGTCCTTGGACGCAAAGTCATTCAATTGGATTTGCCTGCAAATACCGGGTCTTGAGGTAGACCTGTTCACCACGGAGTCCAACCATAAACTTCCATGTTATGTGGCTCCCAATTTGGATCCTCTGGCTCATGCCACAGATGCGATGTCCATAGACTGGATCAATTGGCAGAAAATTTACCAATTTCTGCCAATAAGCCTTTTGATGAAAGTTCTACACAAACTCAGATCTTTCAAAGGGCAGATAGCACTGGTAGCACCCAACTGGCCAAAGAGCAATTGGTTTCCTCTTCTACTAGAGTTGAAACTCTGTCCCAGACGGATTCCCAACCCAAAGTTGACTCAGGTGGTACAAACTCAGACTGTGTCAGCATCCTCAAGAATTCTGAATGCCCTAACTTTATGGACTTCATGAAGTTTGCGGCACAGAAAGATGCTAATATTGATCCGCTAAACACATTGTTCGTGGAATCAGACAAAAGAGAATTGACGCTCCGGCAGTATGATTTGGCAGTGAGGAAGTTAGCCATCTTTCTAAAAGAATCAGATGTTCAGACAATGACTATGAATCTGGCAATTTCATTTTTTAGAACTCTGTTCGAAAAAGGCCTAGCTGCTAGTACCATTACTACGACTAAATCCGCCTTGAGAAAGATATTTCAGTTTGGCTTTAATATTGATTTAACAGATTCGTTCTTCTCGCCTATCCCTAGAGCATGTGCTCGTCTGAGACCAGTAAACCGGGCTCATACGGTCTCCTGGTTTTTAAATGTCGTACTCAAGTTAGCTTCAGATACTGATAATGAATCATGCTCATATATAACCCTTCTCAGGAAAACATTGTTTTTAATGAGCCTGGCCTCAGGTGCCAGAATATCTGAACTGTCTGCTCTCTCTAGAGAACCAAATCATGTCCTCCCGTCAGGAGAAGTTCTGCTTTCTCCGGATCTGAAATTCTTGGCAAAGAATGAAGACCCACAGAACAGATGGTCTCCGTGGGAGATTGTCCCTCTTCCACAGGACCCATCATTATGGTCCAGTTATTACATTAAAATCTTATCTTGACAGAACTTCTAATAGGTCTTCAGGTCTTTTTTTTATAATAGAGAATGGTGGAACCATTTCCATGAAGGCAATCAGACGACAAATTTTTTATTTTATTAAACAAGCTAATCCAGATTCAGTTCCCAGTCCATGATGTCCGAGCAGTGGCTACCTCAGTTAATTATTTTCATCATATGAACTTCGATGATCTCAAAAAGTATACGGGTTGGAAATCCCCGACAGTATTTAAATGCCACTATCTAAAGTCTCTAGAGGCCCTTAAATATTCTGCAGTGGCTGCAGGGAACATTGTCTCCCCTGAAACAGCCTAATTAGTATTTTGTAATTTTGTATAGTATTAACTATCACTGATTTTTCTATTAATTACCTTTTGGTACTCCCTCTCACCTACCTGCCTCGCTTGTATTCCCTGCCTTTTTGTTACGGACTGGATTGCTTATCAACCCACTCCTGTACTTTTACATATAGTTCATTATTTCATGTGTTATTATATTCATTACCTGTACTTATTTTTTCTTGGTGATGGTATGAATTTGCGTCAATATATTATTATACGTTATTTACTCTTGTATTTTGTTATCCTTAACTTGGATCATTAAAACAATAATTGTAAGAAAATTTTATTTTACCTTTCATATAAAATTTTTTGTTTTACTCTCAATTTACCAAGCTTGTATGGCTAATTCTCTGTTACTATTTCACTGGGCGACACAGGTCGATCCCAGAAAAGGGATTTTGACAAAGGAAAAATCTATTTCTGGGTGAAGACCTGTCGCCCAGTGAACCCATCCCTCTTATTCCTTTCCCACCCTTTAGCTGGCCAAGCTTGGGTGCGTATTTCAGGAATGAGGGTTCTTGGCAATGTAGGTAGTAGTGATGAGGTGGAGAGGTAGGGCCGTTTGTAACGGCACCTTTCTAGCGGGGATTTTGAGAGAGGAGAGACCTAATTGGCAAAGTATGTGTGATTGTGGCTTCCACTTGCCCCTGATGCTTTACCAACACCAACACCCTGTGAGGTGACCGATCCAGAGGTAGTAACTCTGGCATTTCATATGGCTTTTTTCTCTGGTATATTTAGCATTTATTTATACCTAGAAATGAGTGCTATAGGAACATTTCACTGGGCAACACAGGTCTTCACCCAGAAATAGATTTTTCCTTTGTCAAAATCCCTTTTATGGTGAATTTTTGAAAACTGCTTTTTTTTATGTCCGCGCATTACGAATTCGTGCATCATTTTGTGATAATATTTTCTCTGTGTTGCCTTGATTGTTTCACAATGTGTTATATACCAAAATGATTGCAATTTAGTGTACAATAGAACGAAAAAAAATTAACTCGTTAGCTTTAACCGTTTTGCTCACTGCGCGATTTGTATACCATTATATATGACTTTTTTTTTTCGCGCTGTCATATATCCCAATATCTATATATGATAATGATATTGTTTTTTCATTTCTGATGGTTGCATACTAAACTTCAGGCCATGACAAAAAAAGGAGCCAAAAATGAACTCTTAATCTGGAAAACTAAGCATGCTGTGATTTTTTAAAAACATTTTTTCCCGCTTTGGCGCTCACTCGCGAACGCTGCCGGCATACGGGAGACGATTTTTAAAATACCGCTTCGGCATTTAAGGGTTAACTTCAAAGTTCAGATGGCTTGGATCCCAGTATAAAATGTCTATCTTATTTCCGGTATCTTACCTAGAAAATATTTAATGGGGATTTGAGTATGAACAGGTTACAATTTCTTCTGTAACACAAACTAATCATAGCTGTCTACTTTGACACAAAAAGTCATTGCTGCTACATTGATGTGCTCTGTACTGAAATCAAGAGTAAATAAGTATGTATTAGCTAGCATGTTGAGCATTTTAAATCTGTGCAGCTGTAAAGTTTTTCCAAAACTTTTTTTTATTAGATAAACTAGGTAAGCAATCTTGATACTCTTATACAAACTAACCCATGTTGGCCAGCACAGTGATAGTCATGATTTTCAGTATTTTAGTAACCACAAATTTTGACCTTTATAGAAACAACTCTGTTTTCTAGGCATAATTTAGTGATATTACATAACTTGTAGATGATGAATAGATTAATGATTATACCCTACATTTCAATTGTGTATATTGGTTTAAAGTCACTGACTTATCAGCCACATTCTGTTTTTATTTTGTATTTAGTTTGGGCAGTGTCTGCATTATAATAAGGTACTAGAAATATTCACTAAAGTTTTTGAGGGCATCCAAGTTTTTATATTTGAAAGTGAAGAGCCAACCTTATTCTTACTCGGGGTTGTTGCAACTTTTGGAAAAATAAGACATTTGTATAAATATAATCCATCACCATCATTCCTTTTGGTAACCAAATTAATCTTTAAACCTGAATATTATTATCTTACTGGTATAGTTTTTTTTTAATGTTTTTATAATAAAATTGATTTCCATATATACTTACCAACTAATTACTTACTTTAGTTTCGAGAGTGAAAACTATAGCGAAATAGTAATTACTTGTAAGTTAGTATATGAAGCAGAATAGTTTAGAAAACAGTAAAGTTTTATTAGACCACTTGGTTTCAGTTTTTATTAAAACTGAAAAGTTTAAACAGACCCCTTACTCTGTATATTCAAGAGGGTCACCCAGGATTTACTTATGTATAAAATTGGTGAGCAAAAGTTTGATTAAGGTACAGTTTAAGAAGTTTGACATTGAAATACGAATTTACCACACTTTAAAAGATTACAGAACTGGGTGTCAAGAAATGATCAAACAAAGTACCTTAGTTCTTTGAACAAAGAACTAGTATTAGCTTGTATGTGAAACCAACTACATATTAGCTGCTATGTCAAACCAACTAGTTCTCTTACTCTCTACATTTTTAGTTTTATAACCTATAAGACTATAGTTTGCATATGTAACTTTGGATATTCTGTTTTATATTTCAGAAAATGTATGGGTTAACTGCCTGAAAAGTTGGGTTACCAAGAATGCCGAATTAGCTGGTGTGTCATCCTCTAGGTCCATGAAACTCATTTCGGAGGACTTGCTCACCATGAATTGTGATGAGTTAAATTATGCCCTTTGTCCTTCCTGAAGATTTGAGAAAACCTAATGGCGAGCATACAGCCAGTACAATTTTGTATTTACTGTTAGGTGAGTACATGTCACTAATGTTACAGCATTTCCTATCTATACCGGGTACATTTTTCTTGAAAAAAAAAAAAAAAAAAAAATTTTACACCCATTTTACACCCGCTCCTTGTTGACTATCTCATTTTGACATTGAACATTTGTTATACTATTAAAGAATGTGCTTTTTGACTTCTGTCCATTTATAATGTACTTTAGGCAGTAAAGAACACTTGAGATTCATTGTTGCTGATTATTTATAAAGTGATGAAAACTAAATGGGTCTTTATAGTAGATTGTATGAAATGCTATAAAAAACTTTTTAAAAAAGTATCCAATTCATGAGGAATAAAAGAAATTAAGTTGGCGAAGATAAAGTAAACTCTCTTGATACTTTCATGAGGCTTTGGCAACCATAGTTTGTTTATAACTGATTTTTGGAACATAACAGTGTCATTGAGTAATTAGTGGGTATATTTTTTCGGTCTATAGCTTGTAGAATTTCATTCAGTTATGTCAGCAATTAGTACTTTTCAGAATAAGATTATCATTGAAGGTAGAGTTTTTTTATACTTGTAAGCAGATTATGTGATAATTACCATGATTGGACTGAATTTATATTTTAGTTTTCTTGTAGTTATATAGAACATAGTTGTTCTTAAGTGTGGCATTTGTCAAACTTAGGATAGGGAACTGGGATTTATTGGACAAAATTTTTATCTTTAAATTTTCTTTTACATTCTGAACAGTTGTGTTAGAATTTGGTTGTAGAACCGAAAGGTAGGAGATAAAGAACTTTATATATAAGAACCTTGCCATGTTTCTGGGCAATATAATCCCCACTTGTTACATGTTTTGCTGAATGAAAAAAAGTACAGTAACAATCAGATAAATGGAGAATATACCCTATCCCCTTTCCTACCTACCATTAATTACCACCTTGTTGGCAAGCTTCAACAAGCTTGCGCCAAAACATATCCATATGAGACTGAAAATGGAAAATCTATGAAAAATACATTTTAAAGGAAAATTGCAAATACACCCATTACTTTTACTTCAAGGACCTTCCTCTTGATCCTTTGCTCTGTTACAAATGGTTCAAACCACACAATAAGTGAGCTGATTTTATACTGGAGCCTTGGGTAACCAATATATACATGCATCAACCTACCAGGAGTAGAACTTTCTTCCTATGGGATAAGAGCACCAGGGAAATTTTTGCACACAACAAATAGGCTAAAATAGGAGTACAGTAATTGGTTTATGTTAAGTAAACAAATTTCCATTTAGAATTGTTCTCAATTTCAAGATGTATTATATTCTTTCGCCAGCAAATTACTAATTTCGGTTTTGTAATTGCAGGTATTCAACAACATTTATTTGAAAGTGCAAGAACTGATTGTATATTTTATGGATTTTGGATTTGAGAAGTTTACCAACAGCCTAGATGAAATTACAAGAACATTTTGGGTTGCTCCAACCTTACCTGGTGAGTTTGTTTATAGGCAGATTTGTTAATGACCTTCCAATCAGATATGCTATCATTATTTTGATTAAGAGTTTATTAATATATTTCCAAGCCATTTTACCATCTCTGTGGCCTTTACATTATTATTTTCAGTGTACAGTATTTGGGAATAAATTGTAAATATGAAATTGGAACTCTTAAATACTAAAGGTTTTGAGAAATAAAATTCAGGATTCTGTTTCATTTACTGAATAATGTGAATACAAAACTGATCACTTTCGTTACTATTTTTCCCTTCACTTGTCTTATTACTGGATTGTCCATCGTACTGGCTTTTTGCATAAGAAATCTTTTTGTGCAATGGTGCTGTTTGGTAGCATTTTTATTTATTTAGGCAAGTCAGAATATTAAATAATTAACTATTGATTGAAGAAGTAATTTTCCCCAGAATGCTTGTACAATTAATGTTACATTTGATGTTATTGTAGATAAATCAGAATATTAAATTGTTAACTATGATTTCCCAAGAATGTTTGTACAATTTATGTTACATTTGATATTATTGTATTTGGCAGGTGTATCACCAATGATTACATTAGGAAGTAACAAGAATTACAGAAGCTATGTTATGGGAGTGTCGGCAGCTTGGAGCACACACGCCTCAAGTTCTTTGAATACATTATTTTATTTTAATACAAAAGTTCTTCAGACTTAGGGTAAGTTAAGCTAATTTTGAAGCCGGTTTGGGTATTTAAAAGGAGTTTTAGTGGCTTTATTTGTTTTTTCTCTGTAAAGTTATATTATCTGACTTGTGTGTTGAAAAATGGAAAACACTGTAACTGTTTCTTTTTTTGTTTTTAGTTTTTAAACTTATATCCCTCATCTTTTTTCCCAGACTGTCGAAGAACACTTAGCATGTCATTTGTACAAATAGTCAAGCAGTGGAGAAGATCCAGTATGTGGTCGTGATGGCTCTGGAACTCGTACCACTCTACTGAAATATTACCCTAAAAAGTCGTCAGCTGATGGTTAGTATTTTAGAAGCTGAATTTGATTGAATTTCAGGTATTTGCTACTTTTAATTAGACTTATCCTTGAAGTGGTTACACTTATTTCCCCCCTTGGATATTTGATGAAAGTCTATGTGACCCAGTTCATGTGTCATGCATGTACTGTGGTGAATTGCAAATTTCAACATAACTGTGTAAATGATAATTGGGGAACTTTAAATAAGAAAGAAAATTAAATTTGAAAAGAAATCGCCTAAGGAAATTGGCTTTATCTATTCATTTTTAAATTGCAATTTTTTGAAAAAAATGTAAACTATTATTTTAAAAAATCCCTTTGAGCTAATCCTAAGGGGAAGCTGAGTATTTTAACACAATTTTTGATTAAACTAGATGATGATGATGATGATGATAGTATTATATATATAATAATAATTTGCATTTATATTATATTTTATCACAGTTGTTTGAGACTTTTATTTATTAATAATTTCTTATATTAATTACAGCATGGTATTTAATACTTTGTCAGATACTAGAAAGGATGAAAGCTTTTATTGAATTGAATATAGAATTTAGGTCTTATGAATTAATTACAAACTTAATTGTGTTAATGTTTGGATATCAAGTATTCAGTAAAAGGGAGCAAAACATCATGTATGAAAAAGCCTCAGCCTCCTGTTATTTCATGATGTTTTCCCATTACAGGTGACAAACCAAAGCCCAACTATGAAATGCATGAGAATCGAGACGACCCCTGAAGATGTCCTGTTAAACTATACGAATTTATTTCAAAATGGTGAGTGTCTTCTTAAGATTCCCTGCATATTTGTCTTGAATAATGTACTGCATATCACTTTCCATAGAATTTTGTCCTTTAATTCAGTATAGGAGTAGAATCATTAATATATATACAACAAACAATAAAATAATTTTTATACATGCAACTTACCCGGCAGATATATACTTAGCTATAGACTCCGTCGTCCCGACAGAATTCAAAACTCGCGGCACAACGCTACAGGTAGGTCAGGTGATCTACCATTCCCTCCCGCCGCTGGGTGGCGGAAATCCCGACCATTCCCGTTTTCTCCTGAGCCAGATTTTCTCTGTCGCTGAGGCCGGCAACAACTGTTGTTTTGGTCTCTCCTGATTGGAATTCTGCTCATTTGCCGAGAATTGGTTGGACTCATTTGGTGAAGTACTCTTGTTTATTCTCGGGATTGGCATACGCTTATTTTGGACTGGATTAGGACTTGTATTTGGTTTTTTCTATTAAGATGGCTGAAGTTAAAGTAACACCTAAGTTTAGGGTTTGTGCAAGGGAAGAATGCAGAACTAGGTTGTTTAAAGCAGAGGTAGATCCTCATCACTTTGTAGTAAATGTAGAGGTTCTGAATGTGCGTTTGATAGAACTTGTTGCTGAATGTGAAGGGCTTACGGAGCAAGGATGGAAGGATTTAGCTTCTTATATTAAGAAAAGAGAGAAGGATAGAGCTAGGAAAGCGTCAGCTAGAAGCTCGAGTAGATCTTGTTCTTTTGAGCCTGAATTAGAAACTAACAAGCTAGATGATGTTTCTCCCATAACCTCAGCCCCTTCTCCCTGTGTTGAATCTAAGGATTAATTTCAGAAATGGAAAAAATGAGATCCTCGATCAGGGAGCTTCAGGAGCAGCTTAAAGCTATGGAAACACAAGGTAAGATGTCAGTGAATACAGTGACCCCAGTGCAGTGGAGGTGGGCGTCTGATCGGCTCCGCATTGCTCCTAGGCCTAGACCGCTTCCAAACTCCCAGGACCAGGGGAGGAGGAATGTCAAAAGCCGCAGGGAGGAGGGTGTGGAGCATCCCCAACGATCAGGCGTCCCTTCGGCAGATCCTGAAGTAACGACCCAGGCTGACTTGGATAGCCGTAGAAAAGGCATCCTGGAAGAGTGTTTTTCTGTCGGACTCCTCCTCGTCCAGGAGCATGGATGGAGCATCTGCTTCGAAGTCTCGTCCTCTGAAGAGATCGTGGGTAGCGCCGAAAGGAGACGCTTTTGATTCAAACCCAGATCGATTTCCAGAGGCATTTTCCTTCGACTAGTTAAGAAGGCGGGAGAAGACCGTCTCCAGCGCCTCAAGACCCGACTAAGCTTTTCCTGCTTAATCTACAGGAACAAATATCCTCCTTGGTAGGTGCTCTACATAGGATTCGTCTCGAAGGAAAAGACTCCTCCCTTCCAGTGAAGAGATCGAAGTTTTCTTCTCCTGGTAGGAGAGAAGTTTCTCCACTCTAGCAGGTGCTCGTCACCGGAGAGACTCTGCTCGTTCTCCTTTCCAAACGATACCTCTCCTATCTATAGGAAGAAAGTTCCCAGCGGTAGCCGCTCGCAGAGCAAGCGATCAGCTACGTCTCTTAGGAGAAGTCAGGAGTCGGACTCCTCTTCTGAGGATCAGGATAGGCGTCAAGAGCCTAAGAAGCAGGAGATTTTTAGACACATAGAGTTGACAGAGCCTAGTAGGCGCCAAGAATATAACAGGCGTATAGAGCCTAACAGACGCCAGGAGTCTTGTGAGAGGCGTCAAGAGCCTACCAGGAGTCACGACAAGCGCCAGGAGTCAAGCAGGCGCCAGGAATCAAGCAGGCTTCAGGAGTCGAGCAGGCGTCCGGAGTCGGGTAGGCGCCAGGAGTTTAGCAGACCGCCAGGAGTCGAGCAGCGTCAGGAGTCGAGTAGGCGACAGGCTCCTTGTACGAGCTTAGGTCAGAGTAAGACCCCTTCGCACTTTATGAGTTCTTCGGAGTAGGAGCCCTTCACCGGTAGGAAACAGGTTCCTGAGAGGAGATCTCGTGCGTTTAAGAACTCTATTGCGCCTTGTAGTAGCAAGGATTTGTCACACGGCGACGTTCTTCTTCTTTTGACAGAAGTCCCTCGCTACTAAGAACCGCTCTTCTCCGAAAGGATCCCCTACAGCCGGAGACTTAGAAGAAGTCTCGGATGAAAAGAATTACCAGTGGATGTAGTAGTCTCTGATTATAAGAGATTGTCCTTGTTGTTGTTGCAGGAGTTCGGGGATAAGCTTCAACCAGCGGATCCGCCCTCTCCAGGATCTTTGTTATCAAGCACGAAGTCTCCAAAAGCATCCTCATTTGTAAAAATGCGTCCAGCCCTTAGTATGAAAAAAAGTTCGTTTCAAAGGGCTTGGAGAATGGCTTAAGAATAAAAGAGAGGCGGGCAAGACTGTTTTTTCATGCCCTCTTCAAAGTTGACGGGTAACTGGAAGATGGTACTACCCAGATCCCAGGAAACCTATGGGCTTAGGACTGCCTTCATCGGCAGACGCAGATTACTTGGGGGATGTGTGAACTGGACCATCTACTAAAGGGACTCTTTAAGGACACTCGAAGTATTCAATTTTATGGACTGGGCTTTGGGAGCCGTTGCAAGAATGAGAGCCCAAGATCCCGAATTTGTCACTATGGACGAATTATCGAAGTGTATTATCGTGTCTGGACAGAGCGGTGATGGACGGTTCGGTGGAAGTGGCTGCTCTTTTTGGATCGGGAGTTTTTGAAAAAAAGAGAGCATGTACGGGTCTTTTCCTGTCCAAGTCAGATCTCCTCTACAGAGGTCGGCCTTGCTATATTCGCCACTTTCTAACCACCTTTTCCCACAGGACACTGGTGAGGGATGTAGCAAAATCATTAGCTTGAAAAGCCACACAGGATCTACTGACACAGTCAGCAAAGAGGTTCAAGCCTGCTGTTCCTTTTCAAAAGAAGGATAAAGCATCTCTTCAGCAGCCCTTTCGAGGAGCCTCTTCCTCCTCAAGAACCCCTTTTAGAGGTAGAAGACCGGATACCAGAGGAAGACCTTCCAGGAGACCTGCAGGGAAGGCAAAATGAAGAAGAAGTCCTCCAGATAGCGGTAGGCTCCAGAACTGTCGAACTTTGCCAGAGTCTGGGCGAAGAGAGGGGCGGACAGCTGGACCCTCTCTATCCTCGAGAGAGGATACCTCATCCCCTTCAGGGAATATCCTCCCTTACAAGAACTCCAAGGGAGTTAACAGCAAGATACAAGGATCCTGTCAAGAGTCAAGCTCTCCTGCAAGCAGTAGAACTTATGTTGCAGAAAAGGGCAATAGAACCGTTCAAGATCTCCATTCACCAGGTTTCTACAACCGTCTATTCCTGGTACCAAAAGCCTCGGGCGGGTGGAGGCCGGTTTTGGACGTAAGTGCGCTGAACGTCTTTGTGATAAAGAAGAAGTTCTCGATGGAGACCTCTTCCTCTGTACTTTCTGCTCTTCGTCCAGGGACTGGATGGTATCCCTGGACCTTCAAGATGCATATTTCCATGTGCAATTCATCCGGCATCAAGGAAATACCTAAGATTCATGTCACAGGAAGAGTGTTTCAATTTCGAGCGCTTTGCTTCGGACTATCGACGGCCCGCAAGTCTTCACGGGTATCCTAAGGAATGTGGTGCATTGGCTACATTTAGAAGGATCAGAATCTCGATGTATGTATTTTGACGACTGGCTAAATACGAGCAAAGTCGAAGGAACAGTGTCTGGAGGACCTTTCGGTAACATTAAAGATGACGCAGTCATTGGGACTCCTAGTCAACCGCGAGAAGTCCCAGCTGGATCCCCAGCAGAACATAGTTTATCTGGGGATTTGGATGGATTCTCGGGGTTTTCTAGCGTCTCCATCAACAAAGAGAATAGAGCGCTGCCTTACAAAGGTGTCAGTATTTCTAGGGAAAGAGCATTGCTCCGCGAGGGAGTGGATGAGTTTGCTGGGAACCATTTCCTCGTTGGAGCAGTTCGTTTCCTTAGGGAGACTGCACCTAAGACCCCTTCAGTATTATCTGAAGGAGAACTGGGATCAAAGTTCCCAGGACCTCGAAGAATCATTCAGGATAACGGACAATGTCAAACAAGATCTTCGGTGGTGGTTAGACCCGAAGAAACTCGGTCAAGGAATATCCTTGCACATAAAGAGCCCTCTCCGAGCGTTGTTTGCAGACGCATCGGACGTGGGGTGGGGAGCAACGTTGGATTCGCAAGAAGTGTCGGGAACCTGGGAAGGAGCTCAGGTGTCCTGGCACATAAACAAAAAGGAACTGAAAGCCATTCACCTAGCTCTCTTGCACTTTCAAGAACAGATCTCAGGATCGATCATTCAGTCAATCCGACAACACGACAGCCCATAGATATATCAGGAAGCAAGGGGGAACTCATTCATTCTCCCTTTACGAGACAGCGAGGAGTTGTTGCTTTGGGCGCAGGAGAAACAGATCTCTCTTCTAACGAGATTTATTCAGGGAGAGAGAAATGTTCGAGGGGATCTGCTAAGCAGAAGAAACCAAGTGCTCCCCACCGAATGGACTCGAGGTCAACCCTCAAGTGTGCGATCAGTTATGGGGGTTATGGGGAAGGCCGAACGTAGACTTGTTCGCAACCAACTTGAACAAGAGGTTGGAGAATTATTGCTCCCCCATCGCAGATCAAGAGCAATAGCGATAGACGGCCTCCTCATGGATTGGAAGGAATAGACGGGTACGCTTTTTCCCCCTTCTTAAACTGGTAGGGGAAGTAATAAGAAAGTTTGCCTCCTCAGAGGGAACGAATTGACTTTGATCGCCCCCTTTGGCCAGCCCTAGATTGGGTGACAGAGTTGCTGGAGTGGATAGTGGATCTTCCCAGATCGCTCCCACTAAGGAGCGATCTTCTCAAAAACCCCACCCCCTTCGACAGGTATCACAAAAACCTCCCGCTCTAAGTTAAGTCTGACTGCCTTCAGACTATCGAAGGACTCGTTAGAGCGAGGGGGTTTTCTCGCGAAGCTTCAAAAGCAATCGCAAAGAGCCAGGAGACCATCCACATTACGGGTGTACCAGTCGAAGTGGGAGGTGTTTAGAAGATGGTGCAGGACGCATGAGCTATCGTCTTCCAGTACCTCTATAACGACATTGCAAATTTTCTTCTTTACCTTAGAGAAAGTGTGGCCTAGCTGTATCTACGATCAAGGGTATAGAAGTATGCTGGCCTCGGTTTTTTAGGCATAGGGGTCTGGATGTGTTGGACAATAAGGATCTACATGACCTTATTAGGTCTTTCGAGGACCTCAAAAAGTCAGAATAATAAAATCCCAGTTTGGAACTTGGATATAGTGCTTCATTATCTGATGTCTGAAGATTCGTACTTCCAATAATTCTTCTTTTAGAGATTTGACAAGGAAGTCTCTATTCCTGTTCGCCTTAGCCAACGGCAAAAAGGGTGAGTGACTTCAAGCGTTAGAGGGCAGAGTGGGGTTTTAAGAAGGAGGCTGCAATTTGCTCTTTTAAGCCCCTCTTCTTAGCCAAGAACGAAAACCCATCAAAACCGTGGCCTAGAAGCTTCGAAGTGAAGGCACTCTCTTCTCTCACGGGGGAAGAACAGGAGAAGACCCTTTGTCCAGTAAGAGCGCTAAAATTTTATTTACAAAGAAGTCTCTTTTGGGAGGTACGCAGGAAAGTCTTTGGTGTTCGGTCAAGGATCCTACAAGGCCAATATCAAAAAACGCCCTTTACGTTACGTTTTTCATTAAAGAAATTATTAAGGAAGCGCATCTTAAATGTGGTGAGAACAATTTAAACTCCTCAGGGTAAAAAGCACACGAAGTGAGGCCATAGCAACCTCAATGGCTTTTTTCATAAAACGTGGTCCTTCAAAATCTAATTGAATCCACGTATTGAAAGTGTAACTCAGTGTTCGCCTCTCATTATCTAAGGGATTGAGAGTTACTTATGAGAAGTGCTTTTCACTGGGAGCGTATGTGTCCGCGGATTTAGTGCTGGGAGGAGAGCTGAGGTTAATCCTAATTAGTTAGGTTATGTAATTTTTAACATTATGGTGTTTTGGTTTTTATGGTTGACTGAAAGAGGGTATAGGAATAACCCCTTTCAGTTCTTAGATTTAACATGGTTAGGAAGGTCAGGTGGTCGGGATTAACTTTTGGTCTCCTTGTTGTGCATTATGTAAAGCCTAAAGCTCTGTCATGTAAGAGGGCTAGCCCCCATTGATAAGATACAGGTCAGGCTCTGCCATGTAAGCGGGTAGCCCCATTTGGTACGATCCATGCAGGTTCTGTCGCGTAAGCGGGCTAGCCCCATTGACATGATCCAGAAGGGCTGTTCGGTCATAGGTTGTTTACCTCACTGAAGCTCTTGAGGCATGCAGACTAAATGACAGTAATCATGAAGTCTTCGGCCCAAACAGGTAAGAACCAAGGATTGATATCCTACAACAATTGTTGTTTCCCGTTATTAAATTTTTTTTTTAAATATATATAGCTGTCTCTCGCCCTCCACCAAGGGTGTCAATCAGCTAAGTATATATCTGCCGGGTAAGTTGCATGTATAAAAATGATATTGTTAAGATACAATGAAGTTTTATACATACTTACCTGGCAGATATATACGATTAAGGCCCACCCAGCCTCCCCTCAGGAGAACAGTGTAATAGAGAAAAATCTGGCTCAGAAAACGGGAATGGTCGGGATTCCGCCACCCCAGCGGCGGGAATGGTAGATCACCTGACCTACCTGTAGCGTGTGCCGCGAGTTTTGAATTCTGTCGGGACGACGGAGTCTATAGCTAAGTATATATCTGCCAGGTAAGTATGTATAAAACTTCATTGTATCTTAACAATATCATGTTCTAATTTTAACATTTTTCCAGCCCGGAAAGTGTTCGTAATCAAAGAAACATCTACTATGTGTATCCTGAACGATCATGTGTCCCTGATTCCCCGTGTGGTTTTCAACCCAAGCAGTGCATGCTTCCCAGCATTGCGAAAATGCTGCATAGAGCACTGATGGTCCGAGAGGTGCAAGAAGCCTTTGCTGAGTAAATAGATACCTTGTGACATTAAGAATTTTCTATTGCTGATAGTGGGTGCTAATATTTTGATGACAGATACAAAGAGAAAAAAAATTGATGAATCAGTTTCCTTGGCTTTTGTGGGATATATATTCATATGAGTAAATTTTTGCAGAAAAAAGAAATCCATATATTGAATAGCAATTTTGTATGGCTGGTTTTTTATTTTTGTTACTTTAAGCGTTGAAAGTAATTTTTAATCAAGCAATATCATAATACTGTATTAGTTGCAAAAGTATGATGTCTTTTATAGGTGGATAGTTTGCTCTGTTAAAGATTGGCAGATTTTTGAGACTAACAAATATTGTAGGAAAAAATCCAGTTTTGTCAATTTGGAGAAAAAAATGAGGTAGCAAAGCAAATTTTTGTTGATCTGTGGTCTTGTTCTTCTTGTCCATACGTTGTACACTATGCAAATGTAAAATTTTCCTTATGTGCATATTTTTGCGGGATTTCATTCTATGGACTGCTATCTTTTTTTTCATTTTACATCTTGGTTTCTCGCTCTGGTTTTTTTTTTACTGAATCAGAATCTGTTTTTCTTTGTTTATAGTATTAGTCTCCATGCTTTAAACACTGCCTGTGGCCTGGTAGTTGTAAAAATTATTTATGTAATAGCAGTTTGATTTATTCAGAGAAGGTGTTTTATCAAAGTATACATACATAATTTATAAGACTGTGGTTCTCAGAAGTAAAATTTACAGTTGACTGAGGTATTTAAATGGAGGTTTTTCTGTGCTAAACTGAATCTTTTACTTATCTCTCATCTGGTTTGTTATGGTGTCTGTTTTCTACAGTATTTCTTTTGCCTACTCTTTAAGAACAGATCTGGTATAGCCTCATTACTGGTATATTAATTCTCTGCAGATACAAGTACCATCTTTGAAAAATGTCCTTGATTAATAATACCATCTTTCAAAAATATTTCCTTGATTTCAACCTCTTTTTCTAAATTTGTTTCTCCTTTTTGCATCCAGTGTAGAATATTTATGGCATTCAGTAATTGTGCACTAGTATAATTTGCAAGTGGCACCTCCACTTAAAAGATTTCATATTGGAGAAATACGGTTAGTTCAAAAGGGTTATTGAACAATAAACCTTGGCTTTCTTGTTTGAATCAACAAACACACTCATGTTGACTTGACACTTCTCTATCTGTTCCTGTGAGGGTAGATCTTATACAACCAGTGCTGTGGCCCCAGCCTCTCTCTCTTTTATATTTCAGCATTTTAATTGTTATTACTTAAATGAAGTACTGTATTGTACTGTACGTAATACAGTAGCTTAATCTAGTGTTGCGTATGTTTCGGCACGTGTGCATATGTAAAGGTATGCACCATGTTAGGATAAACTATGTGCTTAAAATGTGTTTTTCTCTCTCTCTCTCTCTCTCTCTCTCTGGTAGTTACTATGAGAAGAATTTTGGGTAATTA